>NC_060185.1:95657279-95722279 GCF_021184085.1 Oncorhynchus gorbuscha | reverse complement strand
CAGCTTCCAGTTGGACAGGTTGTTGTAGTTATCCTCTTCCATCCAGCTTCCAGTTGGAGAGGTTGTTGTAGTTATCCTCTTCCATCCAGCTTCCAGTTGGACAGGTTGTTGTAGTTATCCTCTTCCATCCAGCTTCCAGTTGGACAGGTTGTTGTAGTTATATCCTCTTCCATCCAGCTTCCAGTTGGACAGGTTGTTGTAGTTATCCTCTTCCATCCAGCTTCCAGTTGGACAGGTTGTGAGATTTCAACACTCATTGTTCACTGGTTTTGTTCTCTCTCTTCTCCATCACTATAATTTATGGCCAATCGTTATACCCCTAATGTACAGGTTGAGCCACATTGTTGCATTATATCAAACTAAAATCATGCAAACTGGATCGAAATGTGTCTGGTTCCACTTACAAGAGTGACAATACAATGTAACAACTGGCCCTGAAATTACCATACTCTAAAGTGTAATGTTAATGGTAACAGCAATTGCAACAAAGCTGAAGTTGTTGGATGGCATGAGAAATATACAATCAATCCCCAAGTAATCCATAACACAGACATGCACTTCTACCAGGCTGTAATTTCCATTTCAATATGTGATTACAACTGGAGTCGTTGAGTGAATTTAAAATACCAGTTTTTTCTTTTCAGCCGTGCTGTTATTTCTGCTCGCCAGTTGCACAGTTGTGCTCTCGTGAGAGAAACATTTGGAGGCGATTGATGTATTTTTATTTGTACTTGTCTTAGTTTGATATCACACCATAAAATACCACACATAGTTGCGTGCCAAACGGTTTCTGTATCTTTCAAACATTATCAGAAGAGAAACATTGGATACAGTAGAATCAAATTTGACTGAAGTTGTTTACGCGATTCGTCTTCCTCTGACGAGGAGTACGAAGGATCGGACCAATAGGCAGCGTGGTACGTGTCCATGTTGATATTTATTAACGTTGAACGCCAAAAACAAAAATAACAAGGACAACGAACGAAAACGTTCTGACTGGTGAAGACACAGAGACAGAAAACAATCACCTACAACTAAAATGGGGAAAACAGGCTGCCTAAGTATGATTCTCAATCGGAGACAACGAACGACACCTGCCTCTGTTTGAGAACCATACCAGGCCAAACACATAGAAATATAACATAGAAAAAAAGAACAGACTACCCACCCCAACTCACGCCCTGACCAAACTAACACAAAAACATAATAAAGGAACTAAGGTCAGAACGTGACAGAAGTTCAAATACTAACAGACAATAATGTGGTCCTTCTGTAGCTCAGTTGGTAGAGCATGGCGCTTGTAACGCCAGGGTAGTGGGTTAGATCCCCGGGACCACCCATACGTAGAATGTATGCACACATGACTGTAAGTCGCTTTGGATAAAAGCGTCTGCTAAATGGCATATATTATTATTATTATAATGTAAATTAATTAAGTAAAAATACTTTAAAGTATTTGTAACAGTTTTCTTCCATTGAAGGAGAGGAGGACCAAAATGCAGCGTGGTTAGTGTTCAACATGTTTAATCAAGACCATACACGAGAACACTACAAAATACAAAACAACAAATGTGAAAACCGAAACAGTCCTATCTGGTGCAATGACAGAAAACAGGAAACAACCACCCACAAAACCCAACACAAAACAGGCTACCTAAATATGGTTCCCAATCAGAGACAATGACTAACACCTGCCTCTGAGTGAGAATTATATCAGGCCAAACATAGAAACAGACAAACTAGACATACAACATAGAATGCCCACTCAGCTCACTTCCTGACCAGCACTAAAACAAAGAAAACACAAAAGAACTATGGTCAGAACGTGACAGTACTTTTTTTGGGGGTATCTGTACTTTACTATTTATATTTTTGACAACTTTTACTTCACTACAATAGCAAAGAAAATAATACACTTGTTTCTCTATGCATTTACCCTTACACCCAATAGTAGATTCAAATGGTTCAATTCACTCACTTTCCAAGAGAACATCCCTACTGTTTCTGATCTGGTGGACACACTAAGCAGAAATGCTTTATTTGTAAATGATGTCTGAGTATTGGGGTGTGCCCTTGGCTATCAGGAAATAATAACAAACAAAACAAGAAAATGGTGCCGTCTGCTTTGCTTAATATAAGGAATTTGAAATTATTTATACTTTTAATTTAACTTTTGATACTTAAGTATATTTTTTATCAATTACATTTACCTTTGATACTTAAGTATATTTAAAAACAAATACTTTTACTGAAGTAGTATTTCACTGGGGGACGTTTACTTGAGTCATTTTCTATTAATAAGGTACTGTATCTTTGCATTTACTCAAGTATGACAATTGAGTACTTTACACCACTGCTAACAGATGACTTACTCATATATTAAAATCTTTAAAGCATTATACATGCAGACAGCCAATGTCTCGTTATAAGCGCAACCTCGATATGCAAATATTTGATACATCTCAAGTGTTTTCTGACAGACAGGAAGAAAACGAGCCTGATGTTGATGTAAATATGATCCTTTTGTTGACAGGAACGTTTTCTTCAGATGTAGTTATACAAAGGAGTAAAAAGCACAGATGAGATCAACTTGTCTGTTTCGCTGTCCCAAATGGCACCCTATTCCTTATCCAGTGCACTAGTTTTGATGGACCCTGGTCGAAAGTAGTGCACTTTGTAGGGAACATTGCAGCATATCAAGATGAAAGGCTGTTTTTATTGATGGACGTTTACCACAGGGAATGTGGTTTCAAACAAAGCACAAGGTACTAATTATTCAGAGACATAATGTTAGAATCCAGTGTGTCCTCTCTAAGCTTCAACTCTGAGATCCTTTAATGTTCATGGTTGGTTTAGTAGGGTTGTATCGGTACACAGCGTGTTGGAGAAAACACAGCCAATTGGGGATTGTTAGCAGGGAGAGACCAGTCGATCATAACATACCGTCTCACATTGTACATTCTTAGAACAAAACATATCAGAAATGATAGATTCCGCTCCATTCCAATAAAGCAGACGACAAGTTTCTGCTGAAAATCTGTGTACAGTAAAGTATTTTTCAATCTTCATTCTTCTTCTGAGTGTGTATATATATACTACAATACATTTTGTAGAACAGAAACTTATTTTAAAGTAAAAGACTATGCTACTTGGTAATTTAAAAACAAAATGTCAGCAACGGAGTTTCAAAGAGATAAAACATTGCCGGCATATTCAAGACTTTAAATTCCAATCAATGATGGGGAATTAAAGACCATGTGAACGAACTGCACTCCGACAGATGCATTCCAAACAACACCCTTTCCCCCTATATTAGTACACTACTTTTGTCCAGGGTCCATCAAAAAGTAGTGCGCTACAAAGGGTATAGGGTGCCATTTGCGACACGTCAAAAAAAGCTGAGCTGACTTATTAGTGGGAGAGCAACAGCAGAGCAAGAGCCTGGTGGTGACAAAACCATAGAATCCGCTGTTCTGCCCTCCGTCGCCTCTTCTCGTTTTCGCCATTTTAATTTTCCGATCCACTTCCTCCACATAGTTAATAAGAGAAGTGAGTTTTGTTCTGGTTTGATACACCATCTAATGAGAGCTACTATGAGCCCTGTTGAAATTGTGTCCTAATAACGCACTCCGAAGCTTTAGAATGAATAATATTTCCACTAACTCCCGTTCCGTGGTTCCCTTCCTTCACCTCTTGTCCATTCTCTCCTTTTCTACTTCACTTTAACTATTGCCAAGTTCAACTGTATTTGGGGAAGATATTTGGACAATCTCTACAGACTGACTTTTATTTGAATTTGACGAGCTGCATAAGGTAGCCTTGTGGTTAGAGTGTTGGACTAGTAACTGGAAGGTTGCAAGTTCAAACCCCTGAGCTGACAAGGTACAAATCTGTCGTTCTGCCCCTGAACAGGCAGTTAACCCACTGTTCCTAGGCCGTCATTGAAAATAAGAATTTGTTCTTAACTGACTTGCCTAGTTAAATAAAGGTAATAGTGGTATTGTAGTCTCTGTACCCTACCGTGGACATTCTCATCTTTGAAAGGGGAACAAGATAGAGATGAACCCTGGCAGCTGAATATGGTTTTTAGATTATAATTATTCCACCCCCAAAAATTAAGTAGCTCTAAAAATCTGTTTGAGGCAATACACCCTCAGTATGTGAGGAGAATTTACATTTTTAACTCCCATCTCAAAATGGTCAGATTTGGGGGATTTGACCTTGCTCTTAGTTCGAATGAGTAGCACCTCGGTTTACTCCAAATAATACAGACATGACATTACCTGCATTACCCAGAAAGATTGCTCTTGTTCATTTTAGTAAATTAGGATGCATGTTTAAGATGCTAGTCTGTATCTATAGAGGTTACGTTATATTAGAATGCATGTTTAAGATGCTAGTCTGTATCTATAGAGGTTCTGTTATATTAGGATGCATGTTAAGATGCTAGCCTGTATCTATAGAGGTTATGTTACAGACTAGGCAGCTGGCACACAGTGGAGTAGTGTGTTGGGACAGAATCAGTTTGTCTTGACTGACTTACTCCCATCCCATTGTAACCAGGATGTCTACCATGACCTGAGTCACAATAAGATAGCTGCTTAAAACTTCTCTGTGGGCTTTAATGTTATCTGTTACGAAGATTGAGCATGACACTCTCCCCCTCCCTCGCTTCTTCCTAGGGCTCTCTTTATGTATTAGTTATAGAGAGAACTGGTTGGTATTCCGCTTTGAATTCCGGAATTGTGTCTGCTCCTTGATGTTTGATTGGATCTCTGCAAATACATGTATATGCAAATTCACAGATATCAGTCCTTGCTCCAGGCAAAATAAGACATGATGTTGTGCATTCTGAAAAGGTAGGATCTGTGGGCTCTCCTCCCACCTAAGATAATACAATTTGGGGATTTATAAATTCTCACTAAGTCTACTCTCCTGTTCTACGATCTGATATTTCTAAACTCCAAATTGTGCATTTTCCTTCAGGTCAAATCTATAATCTGTGTCAATTGTATCAAACACAGTATTCACAAGAGGCCATTGCCAAAGTGAACATTCCATGAATGCATTACGTGGCTCATGTGAGGTTTAATGTTTTGTTCTCACACTTCTTATTCATTCCATGCCTAAGGGCCCTAGTCAACCAATGGCAGTATAATGCTGGCTATTCATTCCGTAGCAATTCATTGACATTCCAATGCATACTAAACTCAGCAAAAAAAAAAACATCCTCTCACTGTTAACTGCATTTATTTTCATTAAACTTAACATGTGTAAATATTTGTATGAACATAACAAGATTCAACAACTGAGACGAAAACTGAACAAGTTCCACAGACATGTGACTAACAGAAATTGAATAATGTGTCCCTGAACAAAGGGGGGTCAAAATGAAAAGTAACAGTCAGTATCTGGTGTGGCCACCAGCTGAAATAAGTACTGCAGTGCATCTCCTCCTCATGGACTGCACCAGATTTGCCAGTTATTGCTGTGAGATGTTACCCCACTCTTCCACAAAGGCACCTGAAAGTTCACTGACATTTCTGGGGGGGAATGGCCCTAACCCTCACCCTCTGATCCAACAGGTCCCAGATGTGCTCAATGGGATTGAATTCCGGGCTCTTCGCTGGCCATGGCAGAACACTGACATTCCTGTCTTGCAGGAAATCATGCACAGAACAAGCAGTATGGCTGGTGGCATTGTCATGTTGGAGGGTCATGTCAGGATGAGCCTGCAGGAAGGGTACCACATGAGGGAGGAGGATGTCTTCTCTGTAACGCACAGCGTTGAGTTTGCCTGCAATGACAACAAGCTCAGTCCGATGATGCTGTGACACACAGACCCAGACCATGACGGACCCTCCACCTCCAAATCTATCCCCCTCCGGAGTACAGGCCTCGGTGTAATGCTCATTCCTTCGACAATAAACACCAATTCGACCATCACCCCTGGTGAGACAAACCTGTTTTTTATTTCACCTTTATTTATCAAGGTATGCAAGTTGAGAACAAGTTCTCATTTACCATTGCGACCTGGCCAAGATAAAGCAAAGCAGTTCGACAGATACAACGACACAGAGTTACACATGGAGTAAAACAAACATACAGTCAATAATACAGTATAAACAAGTCTATATACAATGTGAGCAAATGAGGTGAGAAGGGAGGTAAAGGCAAAAAAGGCCATGGTGGCAAAGTAAATACAATATAGCAAGTAAAACACTGGAATGGTAGTTTTGCAATGGAAGAATGTGCAAAGTAGAAATAATAAAAATAAAAATAATGGGGTGCAAAGGAGCAAAATTAATTAAATACAGTTGGGAAAGAGGTAGTTGATCGGGCTAAATTATAGGTGGGCTATGTACAGGTGCAGTAATCTGTGAGCTGCTCTGACAGTTGGTGCTTAAAGCTAGTGAGGGAGATAAGTGTTTCCAGTTTCAGAGATTTTTGTAGTTAGTTCCAGTCATTGGCAGCAGAGAACTGGAAGGAGAGGCGGCCAAAGAAAGAATTGGTTTTGGGGGTGACTAGAGAGATATACCTGCTGGAGCGTGTGCTACAGGTGGGAGATGCTATGGTGACCAGCGAGCTGAGATAAGGTGGGACTTTACCTAGCAGGGTCTTGTAGATGACATGGAGCCAGTGGGTTTGGCGACGAGTATGAAGCGAGGGCCAGCCAACGAGAGCGTACAGGTCGCAATGGTGGGTAGTATATGGGGCTTTGGTGACAAAACGGATTGCACTGTGATAGACGGCATCCAATTTGTTGAGTAGGGTATTGGAGGCTATTTTGTAAATGACATCGCCAAAGTCGAGGATTGGTAGGATGGTCAGTTTTACAAGGGTATGTTTGGCAGCAGGAGTGAAGGATGCTTTGTTGCGAAATAGGAAGCCAATTCTAGATTTAACTTTGGATTGGAGATGTTTGATATGGGTCTGGAAGGAGAGTTTACAGTCTAACCAGACACCTAAGTATTTGTAGTTGTCCACGTACTCTAAGTCAGAGCCGTCCAGAGTAGTGATGTTGGACAGGCGGGTAGGTGCAGGTAGCGATTGGTTGAAGAGCATGCATTTAGTTTTACTTGTATTTAAGAGCAATTGGAGGCCACGGAAGGAGAGTTGTATGGCATTGAAGCTTGCCTGGAGGGTTGTTAACACAGTGTCCAAAGAAGGGCCGGAAGTATACAGAATGGTGTCGTCTGCGTAGAGGTGGATCAGAGACTCACCAGCAGCAAGAGCGACCTCATTGATGTATACAGAGAAGAGAGCCTGTCCAAGAATTGAACCCTGTGGCACCCCCATAGAGACTGCCAGAGGTCCGGACAGCAGACCCTCCGATTTGACACACTGAACTCTATCAGAGAAGTAGTTGGTGAACCAGGCGAGGCAATCATTTGAGAAACCAAGGCTGTTGAGTCTGCCGATGAGGATGTGGTGATTGACAGAGTCGAAAGCCTTGGCCAGATCAATGAATACGGCTGCACAGTAATGTTTCTTATCGATGGCGGTTAAGATATCGTTTAGGACCTTGAGCGTGGCTGACGTGCACACCATGACCCGCTCTGAAACCAGATTGCCTAGCAGAGAAGGTATGGTGAGATTCGAAATGGTCGGTAACTGTGACTTGTCAGTGAAGAGCACTTTTTGCCAGTCCTGTCTGGTCAAGCGACAGTGGGTTTGTGCCCATAGGCGACATTGTTGCCGATGATGTCTGGTGAGGACCTGCCGTATAACAGGTCTACAAGCCCTCAGTCCAGCCTCTCTCAGCTTATTGTGGACAGTCTGAGCACTGATGGAGGGATTGTGTGTTCCTGGTGTAACTCGGGCAGTTGTTGTTGCCATCCTGTACCTGTCCCGCGTGTGTGATGTTCTGATGTACTGATCCTATGCAGGTGTTGTTACACGTGGTCTGCCACTGTGAGAACAATCAGCTGTCCGTCCTGTCTCCCTGAAGATCTGTGAAGTTATTATGAATTTTTACAAATTATCTTTGAAAGACTGGGGTCCTGAAAAAGGGACATTTCTTTTTTTGCTGAGTTCATACATTTTTGTATGTTTGTCTCACTTGACTCAGGTGGTTTTCCTGGAAAAATACAAATAACAGAGTTCAGAGTTCATTTGTGCAGGTTGTATTGGCTGCCATTGTGAACCAAGATGTTAGACTCCCGTGCTATCAGCTTTTTTCTCCTAGTAAGTTTGGCTCTCTCCTCTGTCTCTCTCCTCCGTCTCTTTCCTCCATCTCTTTCATCCATCTCTCTCCTCCATCCCTCTGCCCTCTGAGATTTTTCACAGGGAAGGTATACTGCAGTAGTCAGCTCAAATTACTTTAAATTGAGTTGATTGAGTACAGAATAAGAGTCTCACGTAGGATACGAGTCTCACGTAGGATACGAGTCTCACGTAGGATAAAAGTCTCACGTAGCATACGAGTCTCACGTAGGATAAAAGTCTCAAGTGGGATACGAGTCTCATGTTGGATACGAGTCTCACGTAGGATACGAGTCTCACGTAGCATACGAGTCTCACGTAGGATACGAGTCTCATTGCCTGAACTCTTCAAAAATGCCCCGGTGGTTTTACATCAGAATTCCCTTGCTATTCACAACATGACATAATCAGTCAGGTTCCTCCTGTACGCATTCTGCATCCGTCATTATCTATTTATTTTCAGATATGATGGATCTATTTTGGCACCAGTTTTTGTTTTTATCAGTGACTGGTGAAGTCTTTCCCAAATGGCATCCTATTCCATATATAGTGCCCTACTTTTGTATGGGTCCCGGTCAAACGTAGTGCACTATATAGGGAATAGGCTGCCATTTGGGACTCAAGCTGGTGGTTACACATGGTGCATCTGCATGACAATTTCTAAACGCTTGTCCTTTCATTGTGGCTGACTGTACGCATTTGAACAGTGGTAGTGATAAGTTACTCTTCCTAATCTTAGCTATTAATCTACCTTGACATGATAATTTGCGTGCGCTCTATTTCAGACATCTGGGTTGAACCTCATCTCAGCAGGGGTAGGTAGCTGGCTCTGTGGAGTGTGACAAAACCCCCAGCGAAACAAAAGGCACCTGCTTTCTATACAATGTCTGTCAAGACAATACGGTAGTTAACAGAACATGACTAGGGCCCTCTCGCATTGTGTCACTGTATTACACTTGACAAGTGTTTGATGGATGAACAAAGCCATATCCCACTTGTAATTAATACTAAAGAATGTGTAGTCAGTCATTTTCAGAGGAGACAGATGTATTCATGGTTTCCGTGCGTGGCAGGCAGGCGTTGAAGTAGGTCCCTGTCACGTAGAGGGCAGGTTGTATCAATGTTTAATCCTGATTAAAGAAGTGATCCTCCTGTGCAGGGTTCCATTCTCCCATTAAATACTACTGTAGTTTTAAACCTTAGGAGAATGGCAACAACAACAAAATAACAGAAGAAAATGGCACCTTAGTTTATTTATTATCTTTATGTTGATTTAACAAACCTGATGACAGATATTCAAATGATTTATTCAACATACTGCATCACCGATTGAGACACTTGACTACCATTTGCTGTCCTGAAATGAGCAGCATAGACCACCACACATGTGAGCTGACACACAGCCAAGTTCAAGCACTGGCTATTGGTATTTTTACATTCCAGACACAACATGCAGAGGTATTGGGGTAATGATTTAGCAAACATTTTTGATATGAAAACCAATACTCCTGAAGTAATATTCTACACTATATGCCTTCCAGGATAAACTAATCCGTTCTATCAATATCACCACGTGTTTTTTCCGCAATGGGGTTCTTTTTATTTTAAAAACTCTTTCAGTCATATAAATATTGGGTTACTTCTATCTATCAACATTGTATAATTTGATGGTTTGTGCAACCCCAACCCCAACCCCAACCCAGGCTTCGTGTGGCTGTAAAGTGCTTCCTTGAGTCATTGATTACACAGTACATGACCAAAAGTATGTGGACACGTGCTCGTTGAACATCTCATTTCAAAATCATGGGCATTAATAAGAAGTTCCCCCCCCCGATCCCCTTTGCTGCCATAACAGCCTCCACTCTTCTGGGAAGGCTTTCCAGTGGATGTTGGAACATTGCTGCAGAGACTTGCTTTAATTCAGCCATAAGAGCATTAGTGAGGTCGGGCAGTGATGTTGAGCAATTAAGCCTGGCTCGCAGTCGGCAATCCAATTCATCACAAAGGTGTTCAATGAGGTTGAGGACAGGGCTCTGTGCAGGCCAGTCAAGTTCTTCCACACCAATCTCAACAAACCATTTCTGTTTGGACCTTGCTTTGTGCACGGGGCCATTGTCATGCTGAAACAGGAGTGTCCTTCCTCAAGCTTTTGCCAAAAATTTGGAAGAAACAGAATGGTCTAGAATGTCATTGTCTACTGAAGCGTTACATTTTCCCTTCACTGGAACTAAGGGGCCTAGGCCGAACCATGAAAAACAGCCCCAGACCATTATTCTTCCTCCACCAAACATTACAGAGGGCACTATGCATTCGGGCAGGTAGTGCTCTCCAAACTCAGATTTGTCCGTTGGACTGCCAGATGGTGAATAGTGATTCATCACTCCAGAGAACGCATTTCCACTGCTCCATAGTGGTGAGCTTGTGTGCGACTGCTCAGCCATGGAAACCCATATCACGAAGCCCCCTGAGAAACAGTTCTTGTGCTGACGTTGCTTCCAGGAGGAAGTTTGGAACTCGGTAGTGAGTCTTGCGATGCACACTTCAGCAGTCCCATTCTATGAGTTTATGTGGCCTACCACTTCACAGCTGAGCCGTTGTTGCTCCTAGACATTTCCACTTCAAAATAACAACAATTACAATTGACTGGGGCAGCTCTAGCAGGGCAGAAATTTGACAAAATGACTTGATGGAAAGGTGACATCCTATAACAGTGACACATTTTTTTTATTTAACCTTTATTTAACAAGACAAGTCAGTTAAGAACAAATTCTTATTTTAAATGATGGTCTAGGAACAGTGGGTCAACTGTCTTGTTCAGGGGCAGAACGACATATTTCTTTACCTTGTCAGCTCGGGGGATTCGATCTGGCAACCTTTCTGTTTCTAGTCCAACGCTACAACCACTAGGCTACCTGCCGCCACATTGAAAGTCACTGAGCTCATCAGTAAGGCCATTCTAATGCCAATGTTTGTCTATGGAGATTGCATGGCTGTGTGCTCGATTTTAGAAACCTGTCAGCAACGGTTGTGGCTGAAATAGCCGAACCCACTAATTTGAGCTTAGTATGCCTCACTGCAGACCGAAAAGGCAACCTGATGCCCCTAATCAATGAGAGATGGACCTGTGAAGAAGGAAGGATTCCATGTACTACTAGGGCCCAGGGCCTAATCTTGTCAAAAGTCAGGTGATTAGGAGGCTCAACATTTCTATAAAGGAATTAGTCATCCAACAGTCACTTGATTGTCAGCAGGACTGAGCTGTGTTGTGTTGAGGAGGGCAGGAGGAGACTGGAGGAGTGAAAAGTGACACATGGTATCATTTAGAGTCTAGAAAGATACATGTCTGTTTGAGTCTAGGAAGATACCTGTTTTATAATGCTCTGTTAGAGGCTAGGAAGATACTGTTTTATAATGCTCTGATAGAGGCTAGGAAGATACTGTTTTATAATGCTCTGATAGAGGCTAGGAAGATACTGTTTTATAACGCTCTGATAGAGGCTAGGAAGATACAGTTTTATAATGCTCTGATAGAGGCTAGGAAGATACTGTTTTATAACGCTCTGATAGAGGCTAGGAAGATGCTGTTTTATAACGCTCTGATAGAGGCTAGGAAGATACTGTTTTATAACGCTCTGATAGAGGCTAGGAAGATGCTGTTTTGTAAATATCTGTTAGAGACTATTAATATACTGTTTTGTAAGTGTCTGTTAGAGGCTAGGAAGACACATCTTTTATAAGTGTTGGATGATTCAGCAAATGTTTTGAAAAGATGTAGAGACTAAAAATACAACTCATATCAGTCAGTTTGAATCGTGAGGAATTGGATATTAATTTTTAAATAATCAAATTGTCTTCACTCCTTTTCACAGCAACCTGTAAGGGGAGGAGGTAGCAACTAACACACACAAAGAGGCATTACTGATCTTTGAAGAAAAAAAGGTTTCTTTTTTCAATGAGACTGAATATTCAGCTTGAGGAATGAAATGTCCTCTTATTTAATTTGAATGAATGCATTCTATCTGCAATGGCACTATATATTTCATGTGAGAATGATGAATTGCTGCAATTGACAGAAACAGATTTACAGTTAATTAACATTGTAATTACATGCACTTTAGCCATTTAGAAGATGATGAATGGGAAATCATTAGGAGCCCTTTGAAAACCAGATGTTCGTTAAATTACGTCTATACGAACAACATTGTTCAATAGATATGCCAGAGAATGTGCTTACTGTGAAACTCTGTAATTTATCCTCTAAGTGATCTAATCTGGGACAAATAGCTAATTCCTGCTGTTAAACTAAAAGATTTCACTTGGTTATCCAACAGTTTGTTCTTCTTCTTCTTCTTCTGTGGTTTATTCCCCCTCCCGCGCAGTTCATTCTCCTGTCAAATCCAGTCGAAGAATGTTCAGCAAGAAGATATACATCATCTCACAGACAATGTATGTGTGTAATGTCAAAAGGTTGAATAATTATAGAATTATAGCAATAACAATGCACATAAGAGTAATGTCCTGTGATTTCCTTTGGTTGGTAATCAAAGTACAAATAAATAAAGGAATCCTTTCTTTCTGCTTGTCCTCAGAAGCAAATCTCTCTCGAGGATACTAACAATTCTGGGTGATAGTTTCCCTGCTCCAATTAGTACCCGCTGTTCAATTCATTGATTAGTTATAACAGTCCCACATCCCAATTTAGAATAGAATTACTTTAAATGACTGTATGACCAAAAGTAGAACCATAACAGAGCTCTGTTCTAAGAATCCTATGGTTCTAAGAATCCTATGGTTTAAGAATCCCAGAACCCTTTTTTCTGTCTTTTTAGACCAGAACAGATCACAATGCTTTTACGTTAATGCATTCTCTTGCTATTGTTTCCAAATACTGCAGAAAGCCGAACAGTAAAAAAAAAATATTTTACCGGTTTTAAAATTCAAAATGCAGAGCAGCTTCATGTGTTCCACAGATTGTTATTGAATTGTTTGCGTGCAGGATGCATGGAGAGTCTCTCATACTCCTCTGCAAGGGAACGACAGTGTTTCCCACAGTCAGAACACTCTAGAACCCTCCCAGACGTGCATCCACAACTCTTGCGTTCTGTCACACACGCCAGGATTCTTAGCTACTGTAAAGTACTGTAACAACAGCCTACTGCATTTGACTGCCTCCCTGCTAAACTCCCCTCTACAGGGTTCTCATCTAATGGAAGCAATCATTTCCCTCTACTTGCAGTAAGAACGGGAGGGTGCACTTTAAGCCATTGTACACAGCACGTGGCTTTATATGGTGCAATTGAATCGTTACAGTCTTATGGAGGATGACTGTGACCATTCTGTCTAATGTGAATGGAGTGTCTCTAAATGTGTCCCAACATGCAGTGCACCACAAACCACCCATAGAGAAGTTGGTCATGTCTTTGACAAAACAACTCTTTTTATATTAATATATAAATATTGAAAATAATTCTGCTGTTTATTCCCTTATTTATGTTGTTTATTCTCTCATTTTAAAATATAAAACTGCCAAACGGTCATATGTTCTTTTTGTTTTAATTTTCATAATTATTTTGTCATTACCCAAGCTTACCTGTCAAGTCTGCTAATTTAATTGTAAAGATTTGAATTTATTTTGTATATACGTTAAGACCAAATATGTGCTGCTTTAGAGATTTCATGCATAAGGCTGCCACTCGCTGTTACGGTACAACCCTTTAAATATAGTGCAGGGCTGGGGGCTAGGGAGGAGGAGGGTTGGGGAGGATGGGGGCTAAGGAGGAGGAGGGTCGGGGAGGATGGGGGCTAGGGAGGAGAAGGGTTGGGGAGGATGGGGGCTAAGGAGGAGGAGGGTTGGGGAGGATGGGGGCTAGGGAGGAGGAGGGTTGGGGAGGATGGGGGCTAGGGAGGAGGAGGGTTGGGGAGGATGGGGGATAGGGAGGAGGAGGGTTGGGGAGGATGGGGGCTAAGGAGGAGGAGGGTTGGGGAGGATGGGGGCTAGGGAGGTGGAGGGTTGGGGAGGATGGGGGCTAAGGAGGAGGAGGGTTGGGGAGGATGGGGCTAGGGAGGAGGAGGGTTGGGGAGGATGGGGGCTAAGGAGGAGGAGGGTTGGGGAGGATGGGGGCTAGGGAGGAGGAGGGTTGGGGAGGATGGGGGCTAGGGAGGAGGAGGGTTGGGGAGGATGGGGGATAGGGAGGAGGAGGGTTGGGGAGGATGGGGGCTAGGGAGGTGGAGGGTTGGGGAGGATGGGGGCTATGGAGGAGGAGGGTTGGGGAGGATGGGGGATAGGGAGGAGGAGGGTTGGGGAGGATGGGGGCTAGGGAGGTGGAGGGTCGGGGGAGGATGGGGCTAGGGAGGTGGAGGGTCGGGGAGGATGGGGGATAGGGAGGAGGAGGGTTGGGGAGGATGGGGGCTAGGGAGGAGGAGGGTTGGGGAGGATGGGGGCTAAGGAGGAGGAGGGTCGGGGAGGATGGGGGCTAAGGAGGAGGAGGGTCGGGAGGATGGGGGCTAAGGAGGAGGAGGGTTGGGGAGGATGGGGGATAGGGAGGAGGAGGGTTGGGGAGGATGGGGGCTAGGGAGGTGGAGGGTCGGGGGAGGATGGGGGCTAAGGAGGAGGAGGGTTGGGGAGGATGGGGGCTAGGGAGGAGGAGGGTTGGGGAGGATGGGGCTAAGGAGGAGGAGGGTCGGGGAGGATGGGGGCTAGGGAAGAGGAGGGTTGGGGAGGATGGGGGCTAGGGAGGAGGAGGGTTGGGGAGGATGGGGGCTAAGGAGGAGGAGGGTTGGGGAGGATGGGGGCTAGGGAGGAGGAGGGTTGGGGAGGATGGGGGATAGGGAGGAGGAGGGTTGGGGAGGATGGGGGCTAAGGAGGAGGAGGGTTGGGGAGGATGGGGGCTAGGGAGGTGGAGGGTTGGGGAGGATGGGGGCTAGGGAGGAGGAGGGTTGGGGGCTAGCGAGGAGGAGGGTTAGGGAGGATGGGGGATAGGGAGGAGGGGGCTAGGGAGGAGGAGGGTTAGGGAGGATGGGGGCTAGGGAGGAGGAGGGTTAGGGAGGATGGGGGATAGGGAGGAGGAGGGTTAGGGAGGATGGGGGCTAGGGAGCAGGAGGGTATGGGGCTAGGGAGGAGGTGGGTTGGGGGCTAGGGAGGAGGAGGGTTGGGTGCTAGGGAGGAGTAGGGTTGGGGGCTTGTAAGGAGGAGTGTTGGGGGCTAGGGAGGAGGAGAGTTGGGGGCTAGGGAGGAGGAGGGCTAGGGAGGAAGTGGGTTGGGGGCTGGGAAGGAGGAGGGTTGGTGAGGAGGGGGGAGGGGAAAAGAAGGTGGGGAAGGTAGCCTAGTGGTTATGGGTGGGTTTCCTGTGGATCCTGCTGTTTATTTTACATCCATGGGCTTATCAACACTATAGATAATGATTAGATTAGTTATCAACACTATAGATACTGATTCCATTAGTTATCAACACTATAGATAATGATTACATTAGTTATCAACGCTATAGATACTGATTCCATTAGTTATCAACACTACAGATAATGATTAGATTAGTTATCAACGCTACAGATACTGATTCCATTAGTTATCAACACTACAGATAATGATTAGATTAGTTATCAACGCTACAGATACTGATTCCATTAGTTATCAACACTACAGATAATGATTAGATTAGTTATCAACGCTACAGATACTGATTCCATTAGTTATCAACACTACAGATAATGATTAGATTAGTTATCAACGCTACAGATACTGATTCCATTAGTTATCAACACTACAGATAATGATTAGATTAGTTATCAACACTATAGATACTGATTCCATTAGTTATCAACACTACAGATAATGATTAGATTAGTTATCAACACTATAGATACTGATTCCATTAGTTATCAACACTATAGATAATGATTACATTAGTTATCAACACTATAGATACTGATTCCATTAGTTATCAACACTATAGATAATGATTAGATTAGTTATCAACACTACAGATAATGATTAGATTAGTTATCAACACTACAGATAATGATTAGATTAGTTATCAACACTACAGATAATGATTCCATTAGTTATCAACACTATAGATACTGATTACATTAGTTATCAACACTATAGATACTGATTCCATTAGTTATCAACACTATAGATACTGATTACATTAGTTATCAACACTATAGATACTGATTACATTAGTTATCAACACTACAGATAATGATTAGATTAGTTATCAACACTATAGATACTGATTCCATTAGTTATCAACACTATAGATAATGATTAGATTAGTTATCAACACTATAGATACTGATTACATTAGTTATCAACACTACAGATAATGATTACATTAGTTATCAACACTATAGATACTGATTCCATTAGTTATCAACACTATAGATAATGATTACATTAGTTATCAACACTACAGATAATGATTAGATTAGTTATCAACACTATAGATACTGATTCCATTAGTTATCAACACTACAGATAATGATTACATTAGTTATCAACACTACAGATAATGATTAGATTAGTTATCAACACTATAGATACTGATTCCATTAGTTATCAACACTACAGATAATGATTACATTAGTTATCAACACTACAGATACTGATTCCATTAGTTATCAACACTACAGATAATGATTCCATTAGTTATCAACACTACAGATAATGATTACATTAGTTATCAACACTACAGATAATGATTCCATTAGTTATCAACACTACAGATAATGATTACATTAGTTATCAACACTACAGATACTGATTACATTAGTTATCAACACTACAGATAATGATTAGATTAGTTATCAACACTATAGATAATGATTACATTAGTTATCAACACTACAGATAATGATTACATTAGTTATCAACACTATAGATACTGATTCCATTAGTTATCAACACTACAGATAATGATTAGATTAGTTATCAACACTATAGATACTGATTCCATTAGTTATCAACACTACAGATAATGATTACATTAGTTATCAACACTATAGATACTGATTCCATTAGTTATCAACACTATAGATACTGATTCCATTAGTTATCAACACTACAGATAATGATTAGATTAGTTATCAACACTACAGATACTGATTCCATTAGTTATCAACACTACAGATAATGATTACATTAGTTATCAACACTATAGATAATGATTCCATTAGTTATCAACACTATAGATACTGATTCCATTAGTTATCAACACTACAGATAATGATTACATTAGTTATCAACACTATAGATACTGATTCCATTAGTTATCAACGCTACAGATAATGATTACATTAGTTATCAACACTACAGATAATGATTCCATTAGTTATCAACACTACAGATACTGATTCCATTAGTTATCAACACTACAGATAATGATTACATTAGTTATCAACGCTACAGATACTGATTCCATTAGTTATCAACACTATAGATACTGATTACATTAGTTATCAACACTATAGATACTGATTACATTAGTTATCAACACTATAGATACTGATTCCATTAGTTATCAACACTATAGATACTGATTCCATTAGTTATCAACACTATAGATACTGATTACATTAGTTATCAACACTATAGATACTGATTCCATTAGTTATCAACACTACAGATAATGATTCCATTAGTTATCAACACTATAGATACTGATTCCATTAGTTATCAACACTACAGATAATGATTAGATTAGTTATCAACGCTACAGATAATGATTCCATTAGTTATCAACACTATAGATACTGATTCCATTAGTTATCAACACTACAGATAATGATTCCATTAGTTATCAACACTACAGATAATGATTACATTAGTTATCAACACTATAGATAATGATTCCATTTTAGAAAAACAATGGCAACGCTAGCTATTCTCTCGTGGCATTTAATACGCTCAATATTCCTATGAAATGTTCCAGCTGTCTTGATATCCTACGTAAGAAATCATGTTGATACAGCAATGCTCCAGGAAACACACCTGCTCAGAAGGGACGCACATAGAACAGAGATCCATCCACACAAACTGGCTGCTCCTTTACCAACCCCGAACAACACTAAGGGTTTCATCATAACGATACATAAGAAATTCAAAATTTGACATCCTTGATAAAGGCAAAGACCAAGAAGCCAGTTTTACTTTTCGTACGTAGCCTTTCACTGCAGTCAAATGACCTAGTGGCCTCATGGGTGGATTCATGTTATTCATATTTTCCATAATTGTAAAAAAAAAAAAAAATAATAATAATTAAGAAGGTGCTGTTATTTAAAAAAGAAAAGTTGCCAGAAATGAAGTGTTTATTTTTCAAACGGTTTGGTTGTATTTCTGTCTTTTGTGGTGTGTATAAAATGTACAGGTTTCTTCTTTTTTTAAGCCCATAACCATGTCTGTGAGGTGTATAGCTTTGTTTGAAAGTAGATTTGTTTAAGACTACCAAGAATCACTCTGTGTGGCGCTGATTTAGCCCACTGCAGTACAATTTTAAATGTATCTATAATGGAAACAAAATTGCCTTTGTTAATGTGTTTGCTCCAAATTACTATGATTCTATGTGGTTTTATTTATTAAATCCTTTATTTAACCAGGTTAGTCAATTAAGAAGAAATGTGTATTTACAATGAACAGCATATTGTTAGAATTAACTGAATTCCTACTATTCATTGGGACAGACATGCATGCCATACTGGACATTCTAAATCTAATAGGACCGATTACAATCTGCAGGCAACCAAGGCTCACTAACATATACTTTCTGATTACAATGTCATTGATGCCTGGATAGCTCATAATCATAAAGCCAAAGAGTTCACGTTCTATTCAAACAGGCATAAAACATTCTCCTGAATCGATATTGTACTCTAGTCTCCTCCTCTATTTTCTTTATTAATCAAGAACATTGAAATTCGATATATCAGCCTACCCGGTCATCTTATTACTATAGCTTATTTCTGCCAGCTGCAAGTAATCATTTTTGAATATTTCCTTACTACAAAATCCAACTTTCTGTGAACAATTCCAAGCTGACTGGAATTAATTCATAATGATTAACACAAATTCAGCCAACGATCCTCTGATTTTATGGGACGCTATTAAAGGTTTTATGGTAACACTTTACAATAAGGTTCCATTTGTAAAGCTTTTCTAAAGAGTTTGCAATTACAATTACACTGTGTTAACAAACCTCCAAACGAGCTTCAATGCCATACAACACTCCTTCCGTGGCCTCCAACTGCTATTAAATGCTTGTAAAACTAAATGCATGCTTTTCAACCGATCGTTGCCCGAACCCGCCCGCCTGACTAGCATCACTACTCTGAACGGTTGTGACTTAGAATATGTGGACAACTACAAATACCTAGGTGACTGGCTAGACTGTAAACTCTCCTTCCAGACTCATACTAAACATCTCCAATCCAAAATGAAATCTAGAATCTGCTAATCTCCTATTTCACAACAAAGCATCCTCCACTCATTCTGCCAAACATACCCTCGTATAACTGACTATCCTACCAATCCTTGACTTCGACGATGTCATTTACAAATTATAGCTCACTGGTAATCCCCAAAGCCAACTCCTATATTGGCCGCCTTTCCTTTCAGTTCTCTGCTGCCAATGACTGTAACGAATTGCAAAAAATCACTGAAGCTGGAGTCTCATATCTTCCTCACTAACTTTAAGCATCAGCTGTCAGAGCAGCTTACCGATCATTGCATCTGTACATAGCCCATCTGTGAATAGCCCACCCCACTACCTCATCCTCAAATTGTTATTTATTTATTTTTCTCCTTTGCACCCCAGTATCTCTATTTGCACATTCAGCTTCTGCCCATCTATCACTCCTATGTTAATGCTAAATTGTATTTTTTTCACCACTATGGCCTATTTATTGCCTTTACCTCCCTAATCTTACAACATTTGCACACACTGTATATACAGTTGAAGTCGGAAGTTTACATACACTCAGGTTGGAGTCATTAAAACTTGTTTTTTAACCACTCCACAAATTTCTTGTTAACAAACTATTGTTTTGGCAAGTCGATTAGGACATCTACTTTGTGCATGACAAGTAATTTTCCAACAATTGTTTACAGACAGATTACTTCACTTATAATTCACTGTATCACATTTCCAGAGGGTCAGAAGTTTACATACACTAAGTTGACTGTGCGTTAAACAGCTAGGAAAATTCCAGAAATTATGTCATGGCTTTAGAAGCTTCTGATAATTGACATCATTTCAGTCAATTTGAGGTGTACCTGTGGATGTATTTCAAGGCACACCTTTAAACTCAGAACCTCTTTGCTTGACATCATGGGAAAATCAAAAGAAATCAAATAATTGTAGACCACAAGTCTGGTTCATCCTTGGGAGCAATTTCCAAATGCCTGAAGATACCACATTCATCTGTACAAACAATAGTACGCAACTATAAACACCATGGGACCACACAGCCGTCATACCGCACAGGAATGAGATGTTTTGTGTCTCCTAGAGAATATACTTTGGTGCGAAAAGTGAAAATCAATCCCAGAACAACAGCAAAGAATCTTGTGAAGATGCTGTAGGAAATAGGTACAAAGTATCTATATCCACAGTAAAACGAGTCCTATATTGACATAACCTGAAAGGCCGCTCAGCAAGGAAGAAGCCACTGTTCCAAAACCGCCATAAAAAAGCCAGACTAAATATCCTACTTTTTGGAGAAATGTCCTCTGGTCTGATGAAACAAAAATAGAACTGTTTGGCCATAATGACCATCGTAATGTTTGAAGGAAAAAATGTGAGTCTTGCATGCCGAAGAACACCATCCCAACCATGAAGCACGGAGGTGGCAGCATCATGTTGTGGGGGTGCTTGCTGCAGGAGGGACTGGTGCACTTCACAATATAGATGGCATCAGCAACATCTCAAGACATCAGTCAGGAAGTTAATGCTTGGTCACAAATGGTCTTCCAAATGGACAATGACCCCAAGCATACTTCCAAAGTTGTGGCAAAATGGCTGAAGGACAAGAAAGTCAAGGTAATGGAGTAGCCATCACAAAGCCCTGACCTCAATCCTATAGACAATTTGTAGGTAGAACTGAATGAATTGTCTGATGAAACCAAGACTGAACTATTTGGCCTGAATGCCAAGTGTGACGTCTGGAGGAAACCTGGCACCATCCTTACAGTGGTGGCAGCATCATGCTGTGGGGATGTTTTACAGTGGCAGGGACTGGGAGACTAGTCAGGATCAAGGCAAAGATGAACTGAGCAAAGTACTGAGAGATTCTCAGTGAAAACCGTCTCGTTAGCTCTCAGGACCTCAGACTGGGGCAAACTTCCAACAGGAAACGACCCTAATCACACAGCCAAGACAACGCAGTAGTGGCTTCGGGACAAGTCTCTGAATGTCCTTGAGTGGTCCAGCCAGAGCCCAGACTTCAACCTGATCGAACATCTCCGGAGAGACCAGAAAAGAGCTGTGCAGCAATGCTCCCCGTCCAACCTGAGAGAGCTTGAGAGGATCTGCAGAGAAGAATGGGAGAAACTCCCCAAATATAGATGTGCCAAGCTTGTAAGCGTCATACCCAAGAAGACCTGAGGTGATAATCGCTGCCAAAGATACTTCAACAAAGTTCAGAGCAAAGGGTCTGAATATTTATGTAAATGTGATATTTCAGATTTACATTTTTTTATAAATGATCAAAAATGTCTAAAAACCTGTTCTTGCCTTGTCATTGTGTGATATTATGTGTAGATTGATGAAAAAAATGAACATTTTAATTCATTTAAGAGTAAGGTTGTATCCTAACAAAATGGTGAAAAGTCAAGGGGTCTGAATACTGGCACTGTATATATAAATGTGTTATTCAATGCATTTCTAAGGGCTTTAGTAGTAAGATCTTAAAAGGTCTTAAAATTCTAAATCAAACAGAAAAATAATCCACAATCTTAAAATCATTCCATATGTCAATTTAGCACCCTCCCCCCACAACCAATGCCTTAGACTCTAAAGAATTAATAGACACAGTAAACTACTAAAAGTGAAAAACACAGCAGCGCTGGAGTTCTTGACTCCTCAAACCATGCACCTGGTACCTACTACCAAACCCTGTTTAAAGGCACTTAAATATTTTGTCTTGCTCATTCACCCTCTAAATAGAACACGTCTTAATTGTCTCAAGGCTTAAAAATCCTTCTTTAACCTGTCTCCTCCCCTACACTGATTGAAGTGGATTTAAAAATGTACACCAATAAAAGATCATAGCTTTCACCTGGTCAGTCTGTCATGGAATGATTTTGTACACTCAGTGTATATACTAATTTTCATATTTTTTATTTTGTTTCCAGGCCCACAGAGTTTTTCTCTGGTTGCCAGGAGGGGAGGCAAGTGGGGGGGGGGGGACTTACTGTATGCACTTTTTGAAGATGATTGTGTTTCATTTGTAAAAAATTGAAATAATAAGTTGGTCACAAAAAACTAAAATGGCAGCTAATTGTTTCCAAATCTTTCTCATCCCAATGAACACATTTCAGATATCATGTCTAAAATGACAGCCAATAGTTTCCAAATCTTTCTCATCCCAATGAACACATTTCAGTTATCATGTCTAAAATGACAGCCAATAGTTTCCAAATCTTTCTCATCCCAATGAACACATTTAAGTTATCATGTCTTGATTCATTGGAGTACTATAACAAAATATCCATAATGCCTCATTCCAAACCAGTACTACCCAACCTAATCTCTTCTCCATGAACCAAGAGAGCTAATTTGACGCAATATCACTAGGTGGCAATATGGTAACACAAATGCCATGCCTGCTCTGATAAATCCCCTGTGCCACACTGTGAATATAAATCCGCATAGATGAGTTGATAGTATGTATATCAGGTATAAAAATACAGCATGTGGTACTTGATAAACCATAAATTACATAAATTAGTAAGCGTTATCGGTAATGTATGTGGCTTTTTTATTTTACACTCATGTCTGATTCTCTACTATGCAGTTAATATGATCTAATATGATTTTATGACAGAGGACAAATGATGGACATGCACCTATCAATCATATCCTTATGTAGATAATCAAATGAATGAATGTACAATCCTACAATTTTCACAGTGTAATGTCCAGAATATATTTACTGTAAAAGTAGAGCGCATTTGAGTGATGAATAGTAGCCTATCTTCCAGTATGATTATGTTTGGCGTTGAGATGTGGTCTGGCTGGTGTACCACTTGGCTTTGCAAGGGTCCGCTGAGAGCACTCTTTGCCCTCTCCTGAACCAGGGAAAGTGAGGATTGGAACCAGGGAAAGTGAGGGATCTGAACCAGGGAAAGTGTCAGATCTGAACCAGGGAAAGTGAGGATTGGAACCAGGGAAAGTGAGGGATCTGAACCAGGGAAAGTGAGGGATCTGAACCAGGGAAAGTGAGGGATTGGAACCAGGGAAAGTGAGGGATCTGAACCAGGGAAAGTGTCAGATCTGAACCAGGGAAAGTGTCAGATCTGAACCAGGGAAAGTGTCAGATCTGAACCAGGGAAAGTGAGGGATCTGAACCAGGGAAAGTGTCAGATCTGAACCAGGGAAAGTGAGGGATCTGAACCAGGGAAAGTGTCAGATCTGAACCAGGGAAAGTGAGGGATCTGAACCAGGGAAAGTGTCAGATCTGAACCAGGGAAAGTGAGGGATCTGAACCAGGGAAAGTGTCAGATCTGAACCAGGGAAAGTGAGGGATCTGAACCAGGGAAAGTGTCAGATCTGAACCAGGGAAAGTTAGGGATCTGAACCAGGGAAAGTGAGGGATCTGAACCAGGGAAAGTGATAGATCTGAACCAGGGAAAGTGAGGGATCTGAACCAGGGAAAGTGAGGGATCTGAACCAGGGAAAGTAAGGGATCATAGAATGGGAGAGGAACGGGCATTGCACGTCAAAGCTCTGAAGGATTTCTAAAGAGCAGTTGAAAGTTGGCATTAAATAAATGCTACACACACACACACACACACACACACACACACACACACACACACACACACACACACACACACACACACACACACACACACACACACACACACACACACACACACACACACACACACACACACACACACACACACACACACACACACACACACACACACACACACACACACACACACACACACACACACACAACAAAAAACGAACAGCAGCAGTATTAACAGAACATATAATAACATCTTATCCACAAAGACAAATGGAACCTTTTGAAAGAATGTGTGTGAAAATATTTGACCAATTCCTCAAGCTTGCTTTGAAATTCATTTAGTGTTTTATGTTTGGCATTAGTTTTGTGTTTCTGTTGATAATTTCTCACCAATTAATAACCAGGGTGACACAGTATTTCTGTATGGTTGATTGGTTGATGAGTGATAATTTCTCACTAATTAATAACCAGGGTAACACAGTATTTATGTATGGTTGATTGGTTGATTAGTGATAATTTCTCACTAATTAATAACCAGGGTAACACAGTATTTATGTATGGTTGATTGGTTGATGAGTGATAATTTCTCACTAATTAATAACCAGGGTGACACAGTATTTCTGTATGGTTGATTGGTTGATGAGTGATAATTTCTCACTAATTAATAACCAGGGTGACACTGAGTTTAAATCTCTTTCTTTCCTTGAAGAATCACTGTTGTCAGTGACAAGGCAGTGATTTATCCAGTGACAACTGCTGTATAATTTGAACTTTACTGCTAGATGTCTAGATGTTGACGCAAGCCGTGACTATTTCTGTATGGTTGAAGAACAATGGCGTTATTAAAAGGCTTAATGTTATATAACACAATATATTACATGTATTCTATACAGCGGCCGTACAGCTTTGGCATTGAGACAACACTACTGAATACAATTGAGTGCATAGTTCATGGTTTACAGAAACACTCTGGAATGACTTTAGCTCGTCCCCTCGCATTAGCATCGTCTCCTCTCTTCCCTTCGTCCTTCCCCTTACTGCTGACGGTGTCTTTGAGACGGTGTCTTTGTGACGGTGTCTTTGAGACGGTGTCTTTGTGACGGTGTCTTTGTGACGGTGTCTTTGAGACGGTGTCTTTGTGACGGTGTCTTTGAGACAGTGTCGTGTCTTTGTGACGGTGTCTTTGTGACGGTGTCTTTGTGACAGTGTCTTTGTGACGGTGTCTTTGAGACGGTGTCTTTGAGACGGTGTCTTTGAGACGGTGGTGTCTTTGTGACGGTGTCTTTGTGACGGTGTCTTTGTGACGGTGTCTTTGAGACGGTGTCTTTGAGACGGTGTCTTTGAGGCGGTGTCTTTGTGACGGTGTCTTTGAGACGGTGTCTTTGAGACGGTGTCTTTGAGGCGGTGTCTTTGTGACGGTGGTGTCTTTGTGACAGTGTCGTGTCTTTGTGACGGTGTCTTTGTGACGGTGTCTTTGTGACGGTGGTGTCTTTGTGACAGTGTCTTTGTGACGGTGGTGTCTTTGTGACGGTGTGAGAGTGAAACAGAACGCTCACCCTGCGTCGCGGTTACTTCAGAGCAGGCAATGCCTTTTAACTATGGCTCTACTTTTTTTTGTCTTCATGCTGAATGATCATATATTTCATCATCTGAAAAACAAGCAAAACACATCTAAGGTCTTTAATAATGTAAGTCCACAGAGTCACTTTGTCTCACCCCCCTGCAACGTGGTAAAAAAAAAACCCACTGTCAGCTCTACGTGAATCTTTTTTTTTCAAAACGACTCACAGAGAGTGAAGCCACTGTGGTAGCTTAGCCTACTGCAAATACATTTGTGAACTCTATTGATGCACTTTGTGAATAACGTTTTAACACATTACAGTGTCGTATTGTATTGTAAAAGTAGTGTGTGTGTGTGTGGTGGGGGGTTGGGGGGGTGAATAAATGTAATTATTTAATTAGACACTGTAGTACTCAGACATGGAGCAGCCGACTGTGATCAATACATAATAAGATCCAATATCAATTAGGTACCCTTTCAACCGGGCCAGCAGTATGGACACAGTGTGACTAACACTAAGTTAGTCCCAGAGGGGAACCTCTGCAGACATAACTAACGACTAAGCTGCACTCTGGATCAATGACTCTTTTTGGGCTGTGTTATTGTAGCGAACTAGATCTGTATATATGAATCCCTCCTCTGACTAGGTGTAGGTGGATCTTCTGTCTACTGCACTAATCCAGTTAAACCTTGTTGGCAGAGCTTATGAAACTGTCTTTTGATTTGAAATGACGCTGTGTCCACTGCAATCAATCAATCAATCAATAAATCAATCAATCAATCAATCAATCAAATGTATTTATAAAGGCCTTTTTTTACAATAGCAGATGTCACAAAGTGCTACATTATACAGAAAACTCAGGCTAAAACCCCACAAACAGCAGGCTTTTCAGAGTGCTGTAGAAGCACGGTCACATTGTCCAGGAGTCATCTACATGTTCTAGTAATTAGCCCTTAGAGATGGACAAATGGTCAACGTGTATCTAATACACCTCTATCATTTACTAACCTAAACCAGTTCAACCTGTCTTCAAACGTAACCTAAACCAGTTCAACGTGTCTTCAAAGTTTCTTCAAACGTGTCTTCAAACATAACCTCAACCAGTTCAACCTGTCTTCAAACGTAACCTAAACCAGTTCAACCTGTCTTCAAACATAACCTAAACCAGTTCAACCTGTCTTCAAACGTAACCTAAACCAGTTCAACCTGTCTTCAAACGTAACCTAAAGCAGTTCAACCTGTCTTCAAACGTAACCTAAACCAGTTCAACGTGTCTTCAAAGTTTCTTCAAACGTGTCTTCAAACATAACCTAAACCAGTTCAACCTGTCTTCAAACGTAACCTAAACCAGTTCAGCCTGTCTTCAAACGTAACCTAAACCAGTTCAATGTGTCTTCAAACGTAACCTAAACCAGTTCAACCTGTCTTCAAACGTAACCTAAACCAGTTCAACGTGTCTTCATCAGACACGTCAGCAAATGATCACATTCAAACCCCGAAAAGCTGTATTAATAAACGAGGAGGAAATAGAAGTCGAAATGGTTTGTCTTCAACCAACAACATCAACAGCCAGCGTTTTCTGCAACACCCCGACCATGCAGGAATGAGACAGGGAGCTAGAAAGAGAGAGGGAGAGTCACTGAAGCAAAGACAGAGCATGCACTTGAATGATTGAGGTTACACAGGTGACCTCATAAACTAAGATCTATGGCAGATTCCCAAGGTGGGACACTGAATTATGCTGTCATTAAAGGACAGGTCCAGTTGCCAAGGTTAGTATGTAAAGTATAATGATCTTCCTGTTCCTCTTCCAGTCTCTCATTAGTCCTGTTCATGGGCCAACTGAGATTATACCTTGAACTTCCTTTGCTATCACTAAGTCCCCACTGGGGATGGCTGTGAATGGCTCCACTAGGGCCGTTTATATCCAGATATCTCAGGCCTGGTAGGCAGGTTTACCGCTGCCTGGTGACGATATGGATATATCCCAAAATGACACCCTATTCCCTATATTATAGTGCACTACTTTTGACCAGAAGCCTATGGAACCTGGTCAAAAGTAGTGCACAAAATGGTGAATAGGGTGCCATTTAGGATTCAGCATGTGTGAGATCTGCCACCCCCACTGATCATGGAGCTAAGCCCATAAAAAATGACCTATGTTTTGAGTTATGGTCATGTTACGTCCTCATTTATGAAAAAGGACCACTGGAGATGGCCCTCTAGCGTTGTATCAATGTGTATCAATTTGTTCAGAATTACAAACATTTGATATGCCTCCTTGGGCATTTTACTGATCACATAACATCCCTCATTGAACGGTGTTAGTATAATGCTATAACATACAGTACCAGTCAAAAGTTTAGACACACCTACTCATTCAAGGGTTTTTATAGATTCTTGACTATTTTCTACATTGTAGAATAGTAGTGAAGTCCTCAGAACTATGAACTAACATGGAATCATGTAGTAACCAAAAAAGTGTTAAACAAATCAAAATATATTTGAGATTTGAAATTCTTTAAAGTAGCCACCTTTTGCAGTGATGACAGCTTTGCACACTCTTGGCATTCTCTCAACCAGCTTCATGAGGAATGCTTTTCCCAACAGTCTTGAAGGAGTTCCCACATATGCTGAGCACTTGTTGGCTGCTTTTCCTTCACTCTGCGGTCCAACTCATCCCAAACCATCTCAATTGGGTTGAGGTTGGGTGATTGTGGCCAGGTCATCTGATGCAGCACTCCATCACTCTCCTTGGTAAAACAGCATTTATACAGCCTGGAGGTGCCTTTTGGGTCATTACCCTGTTGAAAACAAATGATAGTCCCACTAAGCGCAAACCAGATGGGATGGCGTATCGCTGCAAAGTGCTGTGGTAGCCATGCTGGTTAAGTGGGCCTTGAATTCTAAGTAAATCACTGACAGTGACACCAGCAAAGCACCCCCACACCATCACACCGCCTCCTCCATGCTTCACAGTGGCAGTTAGTCTAGTGGGGCGGCAGGTAGCCATGCTGGTTAAGTGTGCCTTGAAATCTAAGTAAATCACTGACAGTGTCACCATCAAAGCACCCCCACACCATCACACCGCCTCCTCCATGCTTCACAGTGGCAGTTAGTCTAGTGGGGCGGCAGGTAGCCTAGTGGTTTGAGCGTTGGGCCAGGAACCAAAAGGAAAGGTTGCTAGATTGAATCCCTGAAAAATCTGTCATTCTGCCCCTGAACAAGGCGGTTAACCCACTGTTCCTAGGCTATCATTGCAAATAATAACTTGTTCTTAACTGACTTGTCTCGATAAATAAAGGTTAAATAAAAAAGGAATTTAAAAACAGTGGGAACCTCACATGTGGAGATCAACCATTCACCTACTCTGCGTCGCACAAAGATTTTGGTTTGAACCAAAAATCTCAAATTTGGACTTGTCAGATTAATGTGAAATGGTCGTGTTTCTTGGCCAAAGCAAGTCTCTTCTTCTTATTGGTGTCCTTTAGTAGTGGTTTCGTTGCAGCAATTCAACCATGACGCTGGTAACTCTAATGGTTTTTGCGACTGCACTTCAAAGTTCTTCAAAGTTCCGTATGGACAGTCATTTCTCTTTGCTTATTTGAGCTTTTGTTGCCTTAATATGGACATGGTCTTTTACCAAATAGGAATATCTTCTGTATACCACCCCTACCTTGTCACAACACAACTGATTGGCTCAAACACATTAGGAAGGAAAGAACTTCCACAGATGAAATGTAACAAGTCCCACCTGTTAATTTAAATGCATTCCAGGTGACTAACTCATGAAGCTGGTTGAGAGAATGCCAAGAGTGTGTAAAGCTGTCATCAAGGCAAACGGTGGCTACTTTGAGGATTCTCATATATAAAATATATTTAGATTTGTTTAACACTTCTTTGGTTACTACATGATTCCATATGTGTTATTTCATAGTTTTGATGTATTTACTATTATTCTACAATGTAGAAAATAGTAAAGATAAAGAAAAACCCTGTAATCCAAACTTTTGACTAGTACATGTATAATAACAGTATAATAACAGTATAATAACAGTATAATAACAGTATAATAACAGTATAATAACAGTAGAATAACAGTAGAATAACAGTAGAATAACAGTAGAATAACAGTAGAATAACAGTATAATAACAGTATAATAACAGTATAATGACAGTATAATAACAGTATAATAACATGTATAATAACAGTATAATAACATGTATAATAACAGTATAATAACAGTATAATAACAGTATAATAACAGTAGAATAACAGTAGAATAACAGTAGAATAACAGTAGAATAACAGTATAATAACAGTATAATAACAGTATAATAACAGTATAATAACATGTATAATAACAGTATAATAACATGTATTATAACAGTATAATAACATGTATAATAACATGTATAATAACATGTATAATAACAGTATAATAACAGTATAATAACATGTATAATAACAGTATAATAACAGTATCATAACAGTATAATAACAGTATAATAACATGTATAATAACATGTATAATAACAGTATTATAACAGTATAATAACATGTATAATAACAGTATAATAACAGTATCATAACAGTATAATAACAGTATAATAACATGTATAATAACATGTATAATAACAGTATTATAACAGTATAATATCAGTATAATAACATGTATTATAACAGTATAATAACAGTATAATAACAGTATAATAACAGCATAATAACATACATAATAACATGTATAATAACAGTATAATAACATGTATTATAACAGTATAATAACAGTATTATAACAGTATAATAACAGTATTATAACAGTATAATAACAGTATAATAACAGCATAATAACATACATAATAACATGTATAATAACAGTATAATAACATGTATTATAACAGTATAATAACAGTATCATAACATACATAATAACATGTATTATAACCGTATAATAACAGTATAATAACATGTAGTATAACCGTATAATAACATACATAATAACATGTATAATAACAGTATAATAACATGTATAATAACAGTATAATAACAAGGTTAAGTGCAATTTGTGGGCAATAACAGTAGGCCAATTTAACTCATCAGCATGTTTGATAGGACATCACCAAGGAAGTGTCTAGAACTGTACATATGGAAATCTACTGTAATTAAAATACATATTTCAGTCATGGACGGGTCATCAGCATGCACACATGAAGTGGTCCTATTCAAACAACAGGAACAGGAGTATTTTAATGGTTTAAACTTCACCATCCTGGCAGAGGGAACTGATCGGGCTGAATAGATACACGTGGTTGTTCATTTGGGAAAGTCTGGAGGGATAATGCTTAGTATAATTGTTATAAATGGAATTTAGCTTATTAGAGTATCATTTTGTAACACCAAAAAGACATCTGAAATGTTTATCTGATAAATTTAACGACGACTCACACAGCTACTACACCTGCTGTATTATCCCCTGCTAAGAGTGGACTTGAAACCGTGAGTGTTACTGGTGACAAATGGCCCTAATACGTTATGATTTTTTTTGGACACTGTGTGAATTGTTCCACCTGCCATGATTTGGATTCACATTGGTTGAATCCAGGAAGTGATGATGATGATGATGGTGATGATGTTTCCTGGTTTGTGAGGAGTGTATATATTCCTACTGTGAAATGGTTCCCAGAATAGCACATGTCGTATGAGAACACAGAGGCGTTCCGAAAGACAAAACAGGATACGAAATCCCTAATTCCTCTGAAGACAAGAGACTTGTGTAGCTCCTTCTAAGATGCTGCAATCAAAACAAGGTCATTACTGTATCTTTGTAAGGCAGAGTACGAATGGGAAGATAATGGGCTACATGCTAGGCTAGAAATTCTCAGCTATACATTACCATGGTTGTGTCGTCTAGAGATGCTCCGCTATACATTACCTTGGCTGTATTGTCTAGAGATGCTCCGCTATACATTACCTTGGCTGTATTGTCTAGAGATGCTCCTCTATACATTACCATGGTTGTATTGTCTAGAGATGCTCCGCTATACATTACCATGGTTGTGTTGTCTAGAGATGCTCCCCTATACATTACCATGGTTGTGTCGTCTAGAGATGCTCCTCTATACATTACCTTGGTTGTGTTGTCTGGAGATGCTCCTCTATACATTACCATGGCTGTATTGTCTAGAGATGCTCCCCTATACATTACCATGGTTGTGTAGTCTAGAGATGCTCCTCTATACATTACCATGGTTGTGTAGTCTAGAGATGCTCCTCTATACATTACCATGGCTGTATCATCTAGAGATGCTCCTCTATACATTACCATGGCTGTATTGTCTAGAGATGCTCCTCTATACATTACCATGGTTGTATTGTCTAGAGATGCTCCCCTATACATTACCATGGCTGTATCGTTTAGAGATGCTACTCTATACATTACCATGGCTGTATTGTCTAGAGATGCTCCTCTATACATTACCATGGTTGTGTCGTCTAGAGATGCTCCCCTATACATTACCATGGTTGTGTCGTCTAGAGATGCTCCCCTATACATTACCATGGTTGTGTCGTCTAGAGATGCTCCTCTATACATTACCATGGTTGTGTCGTCTAGAGATGCTCCCCTATACATTACCATGGTTGTGTCGTCTAGAGATGCTCCTCTATACATTACCATGGCAGTATCGTCTAGAGATGCTCCTCTATACATTACCATGGCTGTATTGTCTAGAGATGTTCCCCTATACATTACCATGATTGTGTTGCCTGGAGATGCTCTGCTATACATTACCATGGTTGTGTTGTCTGGAGATGCTCCTCTATACATTACCATGGCTGTATCATCTAGAGATGCTCCTCTATACATTACCATGGCTGTATTGTCTAGAGATGCTCCTCTATACATTACCATGGCTGTATCGTCTAGAGATGCTCCTCTATACATTACCATGGTTGTGTTTGTGAAGGTGTTCTTTTATTCGTATTTGAATTTCCTCTCTGAAACCGTATCTTTGTGTCGGTTGCCGTCGTTCAGACAGGACGTTAACCGAGTGTCCTGACTCTCTTTGGTCACTAAAGATCTCATGGCACTTATGGTAAGAGTAGGGGTGTTAACCCCGGTGTCCTGGCTCCATTTCCCAATCTGGCCCTCATACCTCATGGCCACCTAATCATCCCTAGCTTCCAATTGGTTCATTCATCCCCCCTCCTCTCCCCTGTTACTATTTCCCAGGTTGTTGCTGTAAAAGAGGATGTGTTCTCGGTCAACTTCCCTGGTAAAATAAAAAATAAAAAATTGTAAATACACATCTTTCATTGGAGCGAGAGACGGCCATCTTTGTCAACCAAAGGCTTTCTTCTTCAACTACAGCAGTTTCAGCAAGTTGTCGTATTAGACCTACTTTGTGAGTGTTTGACACATAATCAAATCACATTAAAGATGGTTTGATTTACAGTTATTTTTGTTTGACTATTTCGAGAAAAGCCTCACCAGGAGAATAGTCCAACTGTACAACATATATTATTCTCTGTCAACTTTTAGCAGCTGTTTGGCACAGAGCATGTACTTTATATGTCAGTGAACATAATATTAATATTATGTTTACTCATATATTATGTTCACTGTGATATTAATTGATCATGGCAGTGGCTATGTCCTTCAAGGACATGCATTGCGTGTGCCCCAAATGGCACCCTATTACCTATGTACTGGGCTCCCCGAGTGGCACAGTGGTCTAAGGCACTGCATCTCAGTGGTAGAGGTGTCACTACAGACACCCTGGTTTGATTCCAGGCTTTATCACAACCGGACGTGATCGGGAGTCCCATAGGGCGGCAACACAATTGGCCCAGTGTCCTCCGGGTTAGGGTTTGGCCGGTGTAGGGCCGTCATTGTAAATAAGAATTTGTTCTTAACTGACTTGCCTAGTTAAATAAAAAAATAAAAAAAGAATTAGTGCACTATTTTTGAGCAGGGCTTACAGGGCTTTTATATAAGGAACAGGTTGACGTTTGGGATGCATACTTTGGCTTCTAAGGGATTCCTCAAAAATCCTTTAAACATCATGTTTAAGCATTTTTTAAGCATCAGTCTGACAAAAAAAATAGGTGCTTTTGTTGGTGTGGCTTTGCTAAACCTGTGGCATAACTCACTATGTGGCAACCTAGCCTAGCAGTGCATTATTAAGGTTGAGATGCTTGAAAGTATCGTAAGTATAATGCAATGCTAAGTGTTACGTGACACATGTAGTTTCTTGACTTGACTCAAGCTTCCCAATATGGCCTTAGTGTAGCTAAAGTTGCTAGTTAGTATAGGCCATTGTAGTATATAAGGTAGCTAGCAAGATACACCAATCTACGCTAGCTGCTTGGTACCTTTTTTAGCCAGCTAAATCAGCTAATCACACTAGTATATGGTCAGTGACTGTGGCTAGCCAGACAACTTATTCGGTAACTTACCAAAAAGTTAGCAAAGTGACCATATAAATATAGTCATATAAATCAAATCAAATCAATTTATAAAGCCCTTCTTACATCAGCTGCAGTCACAAAGTGCTGTACAGAAACCCAGTCTAAAACCCCCAAACAGCAAGCTATGCAGGTGTAGAGGCACGGTGGCTCGGAAAAACTCTCTGGAAAGGCCAGAAATGGCCTGTCATTGTTTTGAAGATATTTTTAATGGTCACTAATATTGACGAAATCCATTTAATTTCCACGTCATACACTCAAAACACATACTCTCTTTCAAACAAGAACTACACGTTAATTAATTACACCAATGTTTAAAGAAACGTTTAGGTATGTACTAACTAGGCCTATACTATTGACCCCCCCCCAAAAAATTGGAATTCACTTGTTCTCCTAAGACAACGTTGTCTGACAGATGCCGTTATTTTATTAATGATTTAGAGCTGAACTTTACATTGTGCTGACACCAGCGATGGGATGGCTAAGCTGTGAATTAAGCCCCCCCAAATCCCTTCGATACCTCCTGGCAGAAGACTTGCACCGGCAATGATTTTCAAACATTCCTTTTTTTTTCAAAAGCACTGCTATTCTATATGCATCTCTTAAAGTACTGGTCAAAAGTAGTGCACTATATATGGAATAGGGTAGCATTTGGGACTCATCCCCTCCTCTACAGTATGTAGCCAGCCTGCGCTCCCCGTCCATCAAACTACCTGTTATAATCCTGCGTAATGAAAAAGCAGAATGTCACCTTGTCTCTCTGAGAGGCAGCTGATATCCTCCCCTTCTGCAAGTCACTTAGCACAAGCGCAGATCACATTTAATTAGAAAGAGGGGGATTTAAATTGCCATGAATCAAACGCTGTGGGATTGACCAAATGTAAGGAACTTGGAGCCATGGGCCAGGTTTCCATGAGCTGCCTCACATCCATCCAAATCCCTTGAGCTACGGAGGTCAATAAGTCCCAGAACAGCCACCTTAATTAATGATCACCAGGGTTCAACAAACCACCAGAATCTCAATGACCAACAGGTTGTGTGTCCCAAATTGCATCCTATTCCCCATAGGGCTCTAGTCAAAAGAAGTGCAATATATAGGAACTATATATGCCATTTAGGATTTATCCTATGATCTATTCTATTCTAAGAAATACATGATACGATAACACTAACATTTTCCTGTTTCAAATCCTTCTCATCAAAGTTATTTTGATCTACAAAAAAAAAGGAAAGTATCTCCTTTTAGTTAGACAGTCATTTTACAGTATTTTCTATTTCATATACGTGGTAGGATTATGATGTGCTGGTCAGGTAATGGATCTTATTTTGTGCACGAGGACGGATTGAGATGTTTATCGACGGGTCTGTCGCTAACTAATCAATGTTCAACGTTTTCTGTGGAGAAGTAGAAGCAGGGTCATTTTTTTCATGCCTGTTAACCCGTCAAAGTGGATGCATATATTTATCACTTTTAAGCTGCCACATTTTGTTGGTGGTTGTTTTCACCAACCCCATCAATAATAACCCCACAGCTGTCAAAGTCCATTAATGCACATCTACATGAGGAGGAGTGCAAATATTAATATTCAGGCATATTAGTTTTCATAACGCAGCTCGTGAGATGGATTGGACAGACACTAAAATGAATTTTCTTTTGAATCAATTCTGAGACAGTAACACACAGCCAGACACAGTATTGAATCAAGGTAAAATATTATTCATACTTATTTATCTCTTTTACAGAAGGATTGGGTTCTGTGGAACCCTTTAAATCAAATCAAATGTGATTTAAAGGGTTCCACAGGAGGCTTGGGTTCCACATAAGGCTTGGGTTCCACAGAAGGCTTGGGTTCCACAGAAGGCTTGGGTTCCACAGAAGGATTGGGTTCTGTGGAACACTTTAGTGTTGGACAGCTACTTTTGTTTCTGAAAATTAAACAAATACAAATATTGTGTAGAAAAAAGTTTGAAAAAACACGTTTCTCACAATGTTGATTTTATACTTTCTGTGCATGTCTGAGTTCTACTTTTAGATTGATACTTAAATAAAAAATACTTTGACCGTACAATTTTTACAAGACCATAATAATTTCAACATCTCGGAATAAATTGTGATTTACTTCCACTCTTCGCAGTCCAATAAACTGTGAGAATACATTGGGAAATTCCTCCATTCCATGACCATACTATACAGCTCTATAGCAAAGCTCTATTGAGCCTCATCCAATCAGTGGTGTAAAGTACTGAAGTAAAAATACTATAAAATAATTAAGTCATTTTTTGGGGATATCAGTACTTTGCTTTACTGTTTACAATTTTGACTACTTTTACTTGTACTTCACTATATTCCTAAAGAAAATAGAGTACGTTATACTCCATACATTTTCCCCCGATACACATTTTGACAGGAAAATGGTCCAATTCACACACATCAAGAGAATGTCCCCGGTCATCCCTATTGACTCTGATCTGGAGGACTCACTAAACAGAGAACATCCCTGGTCATCACTGTCCCTGATCTGGAGGACTTGACATCCCTGGTCATCTGTCCCTGATCTGGAAGACTCACTAAACAGAGAAAACAGAGAACATCCCTGGTCATCCCTACTGTCCCTGATCTGGAGGACTCACTAAACAGAGAACATCCCTGGTCATCCCTACTGACTCTGATCTGGCGGACTCACTAAACAGAGAACATCCCTACTGCCTCTGTTCTGGAGGACTCACTAAACAGAGAACATCCCTGGTCATCCCTATCTGACTCTGATCTGACTCTGATCTGGAGGACTCACTAAACAGAGAACTCATCTGGAGGACTCCTAAACAGAGTCATCCCTACTGACTCTGATCTGGAGGACTCACTAAACACGAATGCTTTGTTTGTAAATTATGTAATTAAACATAGACGCACGCACGCACACGCACGCACGCACGCACGCACGCACGCACGCACGCACGCACACACACACACACACACACACACACACACACACACACACACACACACACACACACACACGATGACATGTGCACTGTATACACACATAAACATGGATTTAGTACTGTAGATATGTGGTAGTGGTGGAGTAGAGGCCTGAGGGAAAACAGTGTGTTGTGAAATCTGTGAATGTAATGTTTTTTTATTTTATAAACGGCCTAAATTTTGCTGGACCCCAGAGGAAGAGTAGCTGCCGCCAGGGGATCCATTATACAGTTTTTCTACAGTCACTTTGGCACTAATTTCAGAACCTTGTGGTCATTTTTCAAAGCTCTAGACACAAAACTCAAAACGGTCATCACATGTAACACAGGCTGTCCAATGTTCAAAACATTTGCATTGTGCATTCATATCGTTAAAGAAGTATTGCACTATTGCAGAATCATTGGTTCAAATAACTCATAACCATAGGAAACATTCATTTAGATCATCCACACACAAGATACCGATAGTTTCACTGACTGTGTCGTTGTTCGTACAATCATTAAATATTGTAGTACAAAATATGTGACACATTTCATTATGCTACTACACGTAAATACATCACTGTAAAAGGACTAGTGGAGAGAATACTACAGGCACAGTGGAATCATTGAACAAAATATTACATTTATTGATGAAATACAATAAAATCACAACAGGTTTCAAAAATAATTAGCTACAAAAAAAGAAAAAAACTACAGTAAAACATCAACTGTAGTGTTCCTCAACTGGCTTAATGTAAAACATCACTGCAGTGTTCCTCACCTGGCTTACTGTAAAACATCACTGTAGTGTTCCTCACCTGGCTTACTGTAAAACATCACTGCAGTGTTCCTCACCTAGCTTACTGTAAAACATCACTGCAGTGTTCCTCACCTGGCTTACTGTAAAACATCACTGCAGTGTTCCTCACCTAGCTTACTGTAAAACATCACTGCAGTGTTCCTCACCTGGCTTACTGTAAAACATCACTGCAGTGTTCATCACCTGGCTTACTGTAAAACATCACTGCAGTGTTCCTCACCTGGCTTACTGTAAAACATCACTGCAGTGTTCCTCACCTGGCTTACTGTAAAACATCACTGCAGTGTTCCTCATCTAGCTTACTGTAAAACATCACTGCAGTGTTCCTCACCTAGCTTACTGTAAAACATCACTGCAGTGTTCCTCACCTGGCTTACTGTAAAACATCACTGTAGTGTTCCTCACCTGGCTTACTGTAAAACATCACTGCAGTGTTCCTCACCTGGCTTACTGTAAAACATCACTGCAGTGTTCCTCACCTAGCTTACTGTAAAACATCACTGCAGTGTTCCTCACCTGGCTTACTGTAAAACATCACTGCAGTGTTCCTCACCTGGCTTACTGTAAAACATCACTGCAGTGTTCCTCACCTGGCTTACTGTAAAAAGCAAAACGAAGGATTGATTACTGTATTTCCCTCAACCCTGTCTTGTGGATTTGGCCACAGGTTCTCATCCACATCACAATGGATGTTTTCATTAGCCAAACATCTTGGGAAGAATCTTCGGGCGAATCCAGGCCCTGACACTGGTCTGCCGTGATGTCATTGCATGCGTCATCCATGGCCTGGAGAAGGGCGGCTTGTTCGTGAGGGCCCCTATCATATACCTTCCACCTCCATGTGGAGAAAAAATCCTCAATCGGGTTAAGGAAAGGAGAGTATGGGGGTAAGTACAGGGTGGTAAATTGTGGTTGGGCCTGAAATCATGCTTGCATCATTCTGAGCATGGTGGAACCTGACATTATCCCACACAATGACATAGGACACGCCATCAGCTCTACAGACCTGATTTAGCTCATCAAGGAAGGTAGCATTCGAACAGCGAATCACGTGGCTGCCTGCAACTCAATATATAGAGTATATAGAGTAGAGAGCTTTAGATGTTGTTCGACCAAACACTTAGAACAGGCAAGATGAGTAATCTAAGCAACTTTGACCATGGTATGATTGTTGATGCCACACATGGTGATTCCAGCATCTCAGAAACAGCTGCCCTCCTGGGTTTGTTACGCACTACAGTCTCTAGAGTTTACAGAGAATGGTGCGATAAACAAAACACATTCAGTGAGCAGCAGTTCTGTGGGCAGAAACACCTTGTTAATGAGAGAGGTCAGAGGAGAATGTCCAGACTCATTCAAGCTAACAGAAAGGCCAGAAATGCTCAAATAACAGCTGTTTAAAGCAGTGGTGTGCAGAATGGCATCTCTTAACGTACAACACCATGAATCATTCAGGCTGTTGTGGAGGCAAAAGGGGGTCCTACCCAGTACTAGCTAGGTGTACTTAATAAAGTGGCCGGTGAGTGTACAGTGATGTCACATCTGAAAACACGTTCTGGAAAAGTGGTACATGGGACCATAGAAACAGAGTCTGATAAAGAATGATGATGAAATATTACATCCATAGATAATGTAGTCCAATTGGTTCATGGTCCACGGTAATTGGTGTCAATGGATCTCATTATCCTTCATGATCTGAACATGGAATATTGTTTGTCAGTTTCCATAAAACTATGCATTAAAAGTAATGCAACAGTTACCATTTTTTATTTTATTAAATTTTTTTATTTTAATTTTTTGAGCAAATGTATCTATTGATAGTTAGATCATTGTAATGAAATGAATAGACAGTCATCTCAGATGTAATGTGTGAATTGCATTTTGAAATGGCAATACTTTGATGTTAAGTTGTGTCATTTTAAAAAGGTGATTTTTAGTTCAATGAACAACTTATCTTAGCTTCATGTGTATAGTATCCAAGCAATTGGAGAGAAAAAAAAATAGTTAAGAGTTTTGAAACATTTGCATTTTGATCATTGGTTGTGAGTTTTGTGTCTAGAGTTTTGAACAATGACATCAATGTTCTGAAATTTGCCAAAGTGCCAAATAATTGTAGATACAAGGGGCACACTCCAATGAGTGTTGGAGTGTGCCCCTGGCTATCCCTCAATTAAAAAAAATAAAATAAAATTGGGCTGTCTGGTTTGCTTAATATACAGAATTTTAAATGGTTTCTACTTTTACTTTGGATACATAGGTACGTTTTAACATTTTACAATTTACTTTTGATTCTTAAGTACATTTAAAACCAAATAGACTTTTAGACTTTTTCTCAAGTAGTATTTCACTGGGGCACTTTTACTTGTGTCATTTTCTATTAAGGTATCTTTACTTCAACTCAAGTATGACAATCTACTACTTTTTTCACCACTGCGTCCAATGTGCAAAAAAAGTCTCCATGTTATTAACATTTCCCCAGAATATCTGCAAGAAAGCCCTACCAGTACAACCCCTTCAGCGTTTTTCAAAATGATATTGCTTCGCATGATTAAGTGGTTATCGCATCATTGCACCAGGTATAAAACATGCAACGTTTATAGGTCCCACATTGAGATTGAATTAATATTCAGCGGCCATATTGTCTTTACTTCTGAACTTCACAGGGGAAAAAAAAGGGAAATTAATTCACCAGCTACAACTAGGTTTCATAATCCTCCAGGTACTTCCAGGATGTAGGGACTAGGTATCCTGATGTTCTAGGACATGTGTCCCAAATGGCTTCTTATTCCCTACATAAGTGCACTCCTTTTCACCAGAGTACTGATGAAAAGTAGTGCACTATGTAGGGAATAGTGTTCCATTTGGGATGTAGCCTAGCTATCCTCCAGCAGTTACCATAACAACAGCGCCAGCTCTTCCCCGAGGTCCTCATGTGAGTTAGAGCCCTGTCTAGCTGGGCTCTCCCATGGGTTAATGGACCCCCTGCCTAGACCCATCCCTAAGCCCCCTACCAACACCCTGCCATCTACCGAGCTCTGCACTTCCTCCAGTCTAAGCCCATATTCCTCATTATCACAGTGTTCCATGAGAGAAGATCGATAGGTAGATAGATAGACACGTGGATGTACTACACAGAGGAGATACATGGAGGTACTACACATAGAAGATACATGGAGGTACTACACAGAGGAGATACATGGAGGTACTAGAGGCCTAGGGGATACATGGAGGTACTAGAGGCCTAGGGGATACATGGAGGTACTAGAGGCCTAGGGGATACATGGAGGTACTAGAGGCCTAGGGGATACATGGAGGTACTAGAGGCCTAGTGGATACATGGAGGTACTAGAGGCCTAGGGGAGATCAGTCCAAACATCTTGTGAACTAAACACTCTCACCAGGAACCAGGTGTTATTACGCCTTAATAAAGGCACAGTCTGCCAGATTTATCAATGTTTACTATTGATTGCATAGTCACTGTATACTCACATGCTACAAATACCTAATTGCAGCCATTTACTGAGGTGATTAAGTCCTTTAAAAATGATTTTGGCAACAAAGGGACAAGACTGTAAGATGAGAGTGACCTTAAAGCCATTCCTGGAGCCAACGAACCGGAGGACTAGGAACAGACTCACTCCTCCCACTTCAACAATTGATACAAACAGGATCAATGGTCACCACAAACAACAGAGTTACAATCCATGTCCACACAAGCGCACACACACACACACACACACACACACACACACACACACACACACACACACACACACACACACACACACACACACACACACACACACACACACACACACACACACACACACACACACACACACACACACACACACACACACACACACACACACACACACACACACACACACACACACACACACACACACACACACACACACACACACACCCTGTCTACTATTGGACAGGTCTATCTATAATAGATAGCCTACTGCTTGTTGGTCCACTTGAGGCCATAGCTGCATAGCAACACAATGGTCTTCAGGTTCTTAGTAAGATTCGCAGAAGGCTAACGCATAGTCAGAATATTCTTAAATATACTGAACAAAAATACAAACTCAACATGCAACAATAAAAAAAAAAAAAGAGTTACAGTTCCTATAAGGAAATCAGCCAATTGAAATGAATGAAATAGGCGCTTATCTATGGATTTCACATGACTGGGAATACAGATATGCATCCGTTGGTCACAGACACCTTAAAAATAAGGTAGGGGCGTGGATCAGAAAACTGGTCAGTATCTGGTGTGACCACCATTTGCCTCATGCAGCGTGACACATCTCTTTCATATAGAGTTGATCAGGTTGTTGATATTGGCCTGGGGAATATTGTCCCTCTCAACGTTCCCTCAAATTTTTTCCAGCACTGATCAAATTTCAGGTCTGATGAGCGCAAACTTTGAATTTTGTGAAAATTCCTGCGTGCGTTTACTGTAAACACAGAGGTTATACCCAGTTTAAGTTACAGTTTTAACCAGGGACGCATCAAAAAAAATAAAAATACAGTTTGATATAAAGTTTGGACATATCCCGACTCATTCAAGGGTTTATCTTTATTTCTACTATGTTCAACATTATAGAGTAACAGTGAAGACATCAAAACTATGAAATAACACATGTAGTCACCAAAAAAGTGATTAACAAATCAAAATGAATTTTAGATTTTATAGATTCTTCCAAGTAGCCAGCCTTTCTATTGATGACAGTTTTGCACAGTCTTGGCGTTCTCTCAACCAGCTTCACCTGGAATGTGTTTCCAACATTCTTGAAGGAGTTCCCACAAATGCTGAGCACTCATTGGCTGCTTTATCTTTACTCTGCGGTCCAACTCATCCCAAACCATCTCAATTGGATTGAGGTTGGGTGATTGTGGAGGCCAGGTCATCTGATGCAGCACTCCATCACTCTCCTTCTTGGTCAAATAGCCCTTACACAGACTGGAGGTGTGTTGGGTCATTATCCTGTTGAAAAACACATGAGGACTAAGCGCAAACCAGATGGGATGGCGTATCTCTGCATAATGCTGTGGTAGCCATGCTGGTTAAGTGTGCCTTGAATTCTAAATAAATCACAGACAGTGTCACTAGCAAAGGCCACCCAAATCATCACACCTCTTCCATGCTTCACGGTGGGAACCACACATGCGGAGATCATCCATTCACCTACTCTGCGTCTCACAAAGACGCAGATTTTGACTCAAATTTGGACTCATCAGCCCAAAGGACAGATTTCACCGTTCTAATGTCCATTGCTCGTGTTTCTTGGCCCAAGCAAGTCTCTTCTTATTATTGTTGTCCTTTAGTAGTGGTTTCTTTGCAGCTATTCGACAATGAAGGCCCAATTCTTGCAGTCTCCTCTGAATCTTGAGATGTGTCTGTTACCTGAACTCTGTGAAGCATTTATTTGGGCTGCAGTTTCTGAGGCTGGTAACTCTAATGAACTTATCCTAACTCTAATGAACTCTAGGTCTTCCTTTCCTGTGGCGGTCCTCATGAGAGCCAGTTTCATTATAGCACTTGATGGTTTTTGCAACTGCACTTAAAGAAACTTTTAAAGTTATTGACATTTTCCGGATTGACTTACCATGTCTTAAAGTAATGATGGACTGTCATTTCTCTTTGCTTATTTGAGCTGTTCTTGCCATAATATGGACATGGTCTTTTACCAAATAGGTCCATCTTCTGTATACCAACCCTACCCAGTCACAACACAACTGATTGGCTCTAACGCATTAAAAAAGGAAATAAATTCCACAAATGTACTTTTAACAAGGCACACCTGTTAAATTGAAATACATTCCAGGTGACTACCTCATGAAGCTGGTTGAGAGAATGCCAAGAGTGTGCAAAGCTGTCATCAAGGCAAAGGATGGCTACTTTGAAGAATCTCAAATATAAAATACATTTGTATTTGTTTAACACTTTCTTGGTTACCACATGACTCCATGTGTGTTATTTCATAGTTTTGATGTCTTCACTATTATTCTACAATGTAGAAAATAGTCAAAATAAAGAAAAACCCTGGAATGACGTTTGACTGGTACTATACGTTTTTCCTGCAGCAGACTATGATCAATAATCTTTTTTTCATACATTTCTCTCAGCCAATCATCAGTCATTTGTGTAAGTGCTGTGCTTGTTGAATGTCCTTCCCTATAAGTGTGCTGAAAGTCTGTTGTCAATTTGTTTACTGTAAAATAGCATTGTATCTGGTGAAACACAATTTTTTCCAGAAATTTACTAAAGGTTGGTAACAGGCTGATTGGTTGGCTATTTGAGCCAGTAAAGAGGTCTTTACTATTCTTGGGAAGCGGAATGACTTTATCTTCCCTCCAGGCCTGAGGGAACACACTTTCTAGTAGGCTTAAATTGAAGATATAGCAAATAAGAGTGGCAATATCGTCCGCTATTATCTTCAGTAATTTTCCATCCAGATTGTCAGATCTTGTCTTGTCATTGTTGATAGACAACAATACTTTTTTTCACCTCTTCTACACTGACTTTACGGAATTCAAAAGTACAACGCCTCTCTTTCATAGTTCAGTCAGATATACTTGGATGTGTAGTGTTAGCGTTTCTCGCTGGCATGTCATGCCTAAGTTTGCTAATCTTGCCAATGAAAAAATAATTTAAGTAGTTGGCCACATCAGTGGGCTTTGTGATGAATGAGCCATTTGATTCAATGAATTATGGAGCAGAGTTAGATTTTTTTTTACCCAAAAATTTATTTTTCAAAGCTTTTTACTATCATTCTTTATATCATTTATTTTTATTTCATAGTATAGTTTCTTGTTTTTTTATTTAGTTTAGTCAGATGATTTCTCAATTTGCAGTACGTTTATCAATCGGTTTTAAATTTTTCATCAATCCAAGGGGATTTAACAGTTTTTACTGTCATTTTCTTAGTGGGTCCATGTTTATTAGTACTTGCAATTTCCTAAATGTGTCAAGTGCAGTGCCTGAATACACACCACAGACCATTTTACCTTTATTTAACTAGGCAAGTCTGTTAAGAACAAAATCTTATTTTCAATGACGGCCTAGGAACAGTGGGTTAACTGCCTGTTCAGGGGCAGAAAAACAGATTTGTACCTTGTCAGCTCAGGGGTTTGAACTAGCAACCTTCCGGTTACTAGTCCAATGCGCTAACCACTAGGCTACCTGCCACCTCTACACTCTAACCACTAGGCTACCCTGCCGCCTCTACACTCTAACCACTAGGCTACCCTGCAGCCTCTAAACTCTAACCACTAGGCTACCCTGCCGCCTCTACACTCTAACCACTAGGCTACCCTGCCGCCTCTACACTCTAACCACTAGGCTACCCTGCCGCCTCTACACTCTAACCACTAGGCTACCCTGCCGCCTCTACACTCTAACCACTAGGCTACCCTGCCGCCTCTACACTCTAACCACTAGGCTACCCTGCCGCCTCTACACTCTAACCACTAGGCTACCCTGCCGCCTCTACACTCTAACCACTAGGCTACCCTGCCGCCTCTACATTCTAACCACTAGGCTACCCTGCCGCCTCTACACTCTAACCACTAGGCTACCCTGCCGCCTCTACATTCTAACCACTAGGCTACCTGCCGCCTCTACACTCTAACCACTAGGCTACCCTGCCGCCCCAACATTTTAAAATAAGAATCACTACAAAACGTATTGTCAAATCAAATCAAACTTTATTTGCCACATGCACCGAATACAACAAGTGTAGACTTTACCGTGAAATGCTGAATACAACAAGTGTAGACTTTACCGTGAAATGCTGAATACAACAAGTGTAGACTTTACCGTGAAATGCTGAATACAACAAGTGTAGACTTTACCGTGAAATGCTGAATACAACAAGTGTAGAATTTACCGTGAAATGCTGAATACAACAAGTGTAGACTTTACCGTGAAATGCTGAATACAACAAGTGTAGACTTTACCGTGAAATGCTGAATACAACAAGTGTAGACTTTACCGTGAAATGCTGAATACAACAAGTGTAGACTTTACCGTGAAATGCTGAATACAACAAGTGTAGAATTTACCGTGAAATGCTGAATACAACAAGTGTAGACTTTACCGTGAAATGCTGAATACAACAAGTGTAGACTTTACCGTGAAATGCTGAATACAACAAGTGTAGACTTTACCGTGAAATGCTGAATACAACAAGTGTAGACTTTACCGTGAAATGCTGAATACAACAAGTGTAGACTTTACCGTGAAATGCTGAATACAACAAGTGTAGACTTTACCGTGAAATGCTTAATTACCAGCCCTTAACCAACAGTGCAGTTGAAGAGGAAGAAAATATTTACCAAGTAGGGTAAAATATAAAGCAATAATTAAAAGTAAGACATTAAGAATAACATTACCAAGTAAGTGTGCAGGGGTACAGGCTAGTTGAGGTAATCTGTAGATGTAGGTGGGGGCGAAGTGACTATGCATAGGTAAGAAACAAACAGCAAGTAGCATTAGTCTATAACTTGGTGATTGGAGTCTCTGACAATCTTATGTGCTTTCCTCTTACACCGCCTATTATATAGGTCCTGGATGGCAGGAAGCTTGGCCCCAGTGATGTACTGGGCTATTCGCACTACCCTCTGTAGTGCCTTATGGTCAGATGCCGAGTGGTTGCCATACCAGGCGGTGATGCAGGATGCTCTCGAAGGTGCAGCTATAGAACCTTTTGAGGATCTGGGGACCATGCCAAATCTTTTCAGTCTCCTGAGGGGGAAAAGGTTTTGTTGTGCCCTCTTCACGACTATCTTGGTATATTTGGGCCATAATAGTTCGTTGGTGATGTGAACACCAAGGAAGTTGAAACTCTCGACCCGCTCCACTACAGCCCCGTCGATGTCAATGGGGGCCTGTTCGGCCCGCCTTTTCCTGTAGTCCACGATCAGCTTCTTTGTCTTGCTCACATTGAGGGAGAGGTTGTTGACCTGGCACCACGTTGCCAGTTCTCTGACCTCCTCCCTATATGCCGTCTCATCGTTGTCGATGACCTCTTATACAATATATTAGGCCCTGCCTTTAGAACTTTGGTTTCCCTAGATATTCCCTAGATATGGCTACTATATTGTGATCACGAGGGTTGGTAGGTTACTTTCTAAATGTAATCAGCTACAGTTACTAGTTATAAGTGTCCACAACTGTAATGAGTAAGGTAACTTTTGGATTACCCAAACTCAGTAAAGTAATCGGTAATTACATTCAGTTACTTTTAGATTACCTTCCCCTTAAGAGGCATTAGAAGAAGACAACAATGTATGTTATCAATTGAATGACAGCTATTGCAGGATAAATCAATGTTAAAGTTTCCATAGGTGGCCATATATGATTGTTTGATTTTACTTTATGGGTTGGTTATATGTAGGCTACTTTTTATTTACCTTCATTTAACCAGGCAAGTCAGTTAAGAACAAATTCTTATTTTCAATGATTACCTAGGAACAGTGGGTTAACTGCCTGTTCAGGGGCCAGAGCGACATATTTATACTTTGTCAGCTCGGGGGTTTGAACTTGCAACCTTCCTTTTTCTAGTCCAACGGTCTAACCACCATGCTACCCTGCCGCCCCTTCCTACCCATCGCTTTCTATTACATATACTAATACGATAAAATTGTATTTACATTAACATATACAGTTTATAAGTCCAAAAATGGATGTAGCAACCACAGATTGCCCCTTTAAGCCTATCAAACGTGTGCGAGTTTGAGCATGTTTCCATTAGGCCCATGGATTATTGTTTTTTTATCAGCATGACTGGGATCCTCACTATGCAGCTGTTGTTCCATAGGCTGGGATCCTCACTATGTAGCTGTTGTTCCACAGGCTGGGATCCTCACTATGCAGCTGTTGTTCCACAGGCTGGGATCCTCACTATGCAGCTGTTGTTCCATAGGCTGGGATCCTCACTATGTAGCTGTTGTTCCACAGGCTGGGATCCTCACTATGCAGCTGTTGTTCCACAGGCTGGGATCCTCACTATGCAGCTGTTGTTCCATAGGCTGGGATCCTCACTATGCAGCTGTTGTTCCATAGGCTGGGATCCTCACTATGCAGCTGTTGTTCCATAGGCTGGGATCCTCACTATGCAGCTGTTGTTCCATAGGCTGGGATCCTCACTATGCAGCTGTTGTTCCATAGGCTGGGATCCTCACTATGCAGCTGTTGTTCCATAGGCTGGGATCCTCACTATGCAGCTGTTGTTCCATAGGCTGGGATCCTCACTATGCAGCTGTTGTTCCATAGGCTGGGATCCTCACTATGCAGCTGTTGCAAGAGCGCATGTTTTCAGTGGCTGTCCACTGGTTTCAAAAACAATGATTTGATTGGCCATCTTAAACATCTTGAATTCAACCATTATAGGGTTCAAATGCACATTAAGAATTTGTGAACAGTCATCCACAACAACCACAATCCATAAAAGCGCAAATAGCTAAATGAGAGCAGCAGTGTGATTCACATCAATGCGCTATGTAGATATCATAAATAAGTGATATCCGTATCGCCGCCGTAGACTACACCACTGCTGTCATCCTTACCTCCAAGCGTGTTATTCACGTTAGAATAATCGTTGGAACAGCAGTCGTACCATTGGAAGACTTGGCTTGGACTGTAGCCGACAAAAAGCCTATTCCTGCACTTTTCCCCGCGATCCATCAAACACAATTGGTGTGTCATCATAGCGTTCTCTGATTGGTGGTCATCATTTGGTGTGTCTTCATAGTGGTCTCTGACTGGTGGTCAGGATCGATCAGGTGGAACAAATTCCAATTTGCGCCTTTTTTCAATGCTGAATGTCATTAAGAAAACAGAGAAGTGTCCGAATTATTTTTCTCGCAAACAATCCTTTCTAAATTTCAAAAATAATCCTCGATGTAATCATCTAGTTTTTCATAAATATCTGTAATCTGATTACAATATTTATTTGGGTAATGTAACGGATTGCAGCTACTTTACATGTATCAGATTACAGTTTTTTCTTGAGTCGGTAGCTTGATGAAAGCCAGTCAATATTTAAATCACCCCGAAAAATATCTGCTCTTTTAGCCAGCCGGAAGGCAGAGTTTGTGCCTTCAGACCAGAGTATGTGAGAGGAGCTGGAGCAGAGCAAGGAATGGAGCGTGCCCAATTTGACTCTAGCACAGAGCGAGATTCCCAAAGGCTGGAGAGTCGGCCTTCTGGCTCGCTCCAATTTCGCTCCAGTAGTGCTCACTTCATGAGCTCAGGGCATGTCTGCCCCAATATGCATTTGTAGTCTACTTGTGTACTGCTACAGCCCCTTGCTTTAACTACTGTCATGGAGATGTCTAAATATTTTCATAAAGAAACTGATAAAACACACAGTTGTTAAATCAAGGTGACTTCAGTGGCACAGCGGTCTAAGGTACTGCATCTCTTTTTTTGTTTATTTTTTGTTGTTTGATTTTACCCCATTTTCTCCCCAATTTCGTGGTGTCCAATTGTTTAGTAGCTACTATCTTGTCTCATCACTACAACTCCCGATACACAACCCAACCAAGCCGCACTGCTTCTTAACACAGCGCTCATCCAACCCGGAAGCCAGCCATACCAATGTGTTGGAGGAAACACCGTGCACCTGGCAATCTGGTTAGCGTGCATTGCGCCCAGCCCGCCACAGGGGTCGCTGGTGCGTGATGAGACAAGGATATCCCTACCGGCCAAACCCTCCCTAACCCGGACTACGCTAGGCCAATTGTGCGTCGCCCCACGGACCTCCCGGTCGCAGCCGGTTACGACAGAGTCTGGGTGTGAACCCAGAGTCTCTGGTGGCACAGCTGGCGCTGCAGGTACTGCATCTCAGTGCATGGGGCGTCACTACACACACCCTGGTTCAAATCCAGGCTGTATCACATCCGGCTGTGACTACCCCAGCATCCGACGTAGGCCGTCATTGTAATTAAGAATGACTGACTTAACTGACTTGTCTAGTTAATAAAAGTGACATTTTTTCTTATACAAAGATGAGGAGCAGGAGCACGAGAGGAGAGATGAAGTAAAACATTATTGTGGATTCTGAAAAAAACACATCCAAAAGTATGATGGTGTACTTACTACATACACATGCTAAGGTAAATGAACGAGGTGGGTAGATAATTAAGTGTGTCATTGTAGCAAACTATTATACATAAAAAAAAAAAAATGTTGTTCGATCATCTATACAATAGGCCAAAATTGATATTGGCACTATAGGCCTGGCACATTCTCACGTACAAGGAGCTTTCCGTTTTGATTGTGTTATTTTGCATAAAAAACCTATCGAAAAAAACCCAACAAAAAACAAGTCTGCATCTCTGACCAGCCTGGCATGAGTGGCCAAAAGGCTGTTTAGCATCCCCAGTGGTGAGAGGACATTCTCCACTGCTGACCGGCTCTCCAAGCACAATTGCAGGAACCTGATGCTGGCCGAGACTGGCCAAACACGCGTTTCTAAAAATGTATTCTAAATTTGAATTCAAAAAGGCACTAATAAGATTTTTTTTCTTTAATTCATTTGTATTTAATTTTAAGTAAACCACAGCCTGTATTAGCAATTTATAGACTATAATGATTTAATTAATACAACTAAATGTTGTTTAAATGCTGCGCGCTTTCTGTCCCTACCGGCATATTGTGTCGCACTAGCAAATGCTTCACAAGGTATTTCTTTGAACGCTATAGCCTTGAAATAAATGACATTATATAAATAATAATAAATAAATAATTCACATTTGTTCCATCTCTGGCTCCCTGTCTGGCTCCTGACCTATTTATCATGTTTACATGCTGCTTAATATGACATGTAGCCTATTTGAGATGATGTGTGCACCATCTTACATTCACCTTTTCATTCAAACACTGTTCATTCAAATCCATATGGTTTGGTTTCAATAGGTCCAGGTAGTAACAAAAAAATAATTGCACGAATTTGGAGGTGGAGTTCGATTTTTTTCCGAGTTAGGAAAGGATATTGAGTGCCGGAGTGGTGTGCAAGCATCAAGGATTTCCATCACCCTACTCCTCTCACATGCTCTACTTCAGACACATGAAATGGTTCAACATGACAACAGTTCACCTACCTGGCACACAGGCCTATCCGCACACAGGCCTATCAGCACACAGGCCTATCAGCACACAGGCCTATCCGCACACAGGCCTGCTGAAGCCCTAGACAACAAAACATTAAAAAAATAGGAACAAGAGGCTGGTTGAGTTTTTTTTACAGAAATGGTTGGTGATATAGAAACTTGAGTGAAGTTCAGTCTTGTGTTTCTCTCTGTGGGCTGATATTTCTGTGCACACAGTTTAGAGGGAACATTGGTTCCATTACAAAATAATTTCTGAGCAAATTCATAACCCAAAACAATAAAAGGTGAACCTGGTGCTTTGCCAAATGTGGTACGACGCTTAAAAAGTTTTCCTCCTTTGAAAGCAGCACAGAGATTTACAGCTTCTGTCTGGTGACCTTTGGAACACCCCCGATTGACTTATCCTAATATACTATGGATCTGTGTCCCAAAATTCACCCTACATTTTACCAGAAGTAGTACACTATATAGTACACTTTATAGGGAGTAGGGAGTCATTTGGGACGCTGTCTTTTGCTTGAGTGGGAATGGATTCCCTCCAATGAAGGAACAAAAAAAATGATCACAGAATCTTCTGTCTTGCATTTACCCGAACCTGACACGGTAACAATGGGAGATCAGCTGACTTGCTACTTCATTCAAGAGGCTTTGTCAGACCAATCAAAAAATAACTTTGCTCAAAGCCCTGTGTAATCCCTCTCTGTTGTCGCACCAGGAAATCAGGCAGTTGGACACGCTATCTACAGTAGGTGCACAGTGGGGCCGGCTGATTCCATAGAAATATAATCCCTAGAATTGCCCATTTCCATTCAGGTCAGAATTGAGTGTACCCATAATTGTACTGTCAAATCGCTGTGGTCGCGGGGGCTTTTATTGTTCTAGTAATTCTGTTTTATGGTTGATTCATTGCAGTCACGTTGCTGTTGTTTGAGGCAGCATATAGTTAGTATTGTGTTGATACAATAATAAATAACATTTAGTTTGAAAATTCACCACTAAGACTTAGATTCAATGCGGACCACGGAAGATCCGTGGTGTATTATCCATCCGATATATGCAGTGTTTACCATGAAAGGTGCATAGTCGAAAAAGGGGAGATCAGATTGAATCTAGCCTTTGTTCGGCACGTTTTCTATTCCAGTATGATGGAATCACTTCGTTAAATATCAGGCCCCTTCTTAGATATCTCATATTTTATGAGAAGAAACATAAGAACATTTCAACATAAGAGCCCTTCTTTTGCCTCTTACATTGTGAGACCAGTTTATCAGGAAATTATCCACATTGAAGACATTGTGGGAATGTAGAAAGTGCCATATATAATATATATCATATATCATATATAAAATATGATTCAGGAAAAATCCATGTACATTGTTATACCCACAAATCCCTACTTTTTGGCCGTCCAATCAGAAGCAGTATAAAGTCAAAGTACATGCATTGCACTATTGGAGGAGTTTGACTTAAAGAGTAGCAAATCATAAGGGACTGGAATTCCAGGAACTAATGCCCCATAGAAGGCCCCATGTGCTACTGCAAGCACCCGAGGGGTACAAGGGTGGGAAAGGCCTTCTTTTGGCCCACCTGGTGGCTAAACCCACTCATTACAAGGTGTGGCATCTCTGCACAGAGACTTAATTGACTGCAGCTGTGCATCCTGTACAGCTGGCTGCAATTAGAGCTGCAGCCACAGCAAGTGAGGAGGTAGTGGAATTCAGACAGAGAGAGAGTGAGAGAGTCGGGAGGAGCACGAACATTGAACCAGTCAGCATCTCAATGCAGACATTTTGAAGCTCTCTGCCCTGTGGTAAAAAACTTCCCCAGTGATTTAAGTTTACGTTCAGTTACTGTGATAAAGGGCCAGTTGTTGATTTAGAGTTATTTGCCTTATTTTTTGTGAGGAAGTTATTTTGAAACATGAAGATTCCCCAAGCTACATGTGAACCGTTTGTTGTTGTTGTTCATAAATCCCCTTTGTGTGCAGCACTGCCTTGTCTGTCTCTTGGTTTGGCACCAAAACACTCAAACACACTCCTCTGCCTACAGAGTCATTACAATAGTTATAGAATGGTCGGTCTATCATGACTTGAACCAAAAAATATTGCTTTATGTGGATCTATTCATCTGTACCTCTGTGATTTGAGGTGTTATTGGACCCATAGTTATTCTCTAGTTCTGTTCATCCTATTGACATTCTAACAACAGACTTATTTATAGGGGGGAGGCTTTAAAAGAGACCGAGATCCTGTCTTTCAAACTGAAATTAAATATACGGTCAAAATCACTGCCTCAACGTTTCTACTGTTATAGAAAAGCCTACTACAAAGTGCTTCATGTGGGTCTAGTCGTCTGTACCATACCCCTGTAGTCTCTAAGTTGTCAGTTCAACTAAAAAGATGGTGGCCAATCTTCCACAAAAAAAATAGATGAGTTACTTCGTAATCAGCATGAAGAGGTTCCACTGAACGAGAACAAGTAATACATTTCTCTGTGAGGGCTTTTTGTGATTGGGAGTTATGTCATCACCTCACTTGAATTCACTCGGTGGCCCAAGACAGATGTACAGACAGATAGACGTGGTGTAAAATATCAACACTCTTATTGTTAAAAGTTCTGTGAAGAAGGAAGAAGGATAAATGTAAGTTATCATGGTTGTAGCTCTACACGGAAGAAGTTACATGACAATATAATGCTACTGATTTATCAACATCTCATAAGTTTTAACAACTCATATCAACATTTAGCAAGTTATCTTAGCTTCATTACTGCCCTGTCAAACAAGATGGCCAATTAACTTCAAATTGATGCCTACGGACAGAGTCATTTTAAGGAATATTACCTTTTTAGAATAATTGCCATTGAACTTCATATTGAGAGATGATTGCACCTGTGGGCAGGCTTCTGGTAACCATGGCACTTAACCGATTCACAGACCCTCTGTCCACCTCCTGATATCACCTTGTTAGAAGTGTTTTGAATGACATCAAAAGGTTCTGCCGGAGCGAGATGAACAAGAACAAAACACTTAAGTGACAATACGCAAAATCTATGCTGTAAAAAGTTGCCATGGAAACAAATAACAGCATAGAATGAAGAGGAACAGGAATGGCTGTTTAGATTCAAAACATGTACAATGTCTGAATGATTCCACAGAGCCTTGTGAAGAGTTGGAACAGGCTAGCGCGCTACAGTGGCCACCTTGCCTTTTCCTCCTTGTCCCAATGTCCATGAATGATACTCAGGTTTGCTGCCTGAGATAAAAGCTGTTACAATACAATATGCAATATATGTCATTGAGCAGATGCCTTCACACAAAGCGACCTACAGTCATGCGTGCATACATTTCTTATATATAGGTGGCCCTGGAAATGGACCCACTCTCGTGGCCAGTGTCGACTTTAGCATGTGAATCTTGGTGGGGCAAAACAAAGAAAAAGTGGGATGAATGCCAGCAAAGCCACTACACAATACAACACTAAACAATACATTAATTGCACCATAATGATGACAAATGGTGCCCACAAACGGCCTACATAAAGCTGTCCCAACAGCAGTCCCAACATCTTACCGCTGCTACATCAGCAGAGCCTTGTCTAGCAGCAAAACAGTTCATTCAGCCTCATTTACTGCCTTTAAAAAAAAACATAGCTGATATGGCTGAGTTGCTTGAACAAATATGGTTTCTATAATGACAATTGAGATGTACAAACTATGGCATAAGGGGGACGACAAGCGGATAAGAGGCAATCCGTAATTTCAATTAAGACAATGAGCGAGCTAGAACAGACATGGCACTTTTGAAATGTACAGCGACAGAATTCAGAACATCAAATCAAATTGTACTTGTCGCATGCGCCGAATACAACAGTGAAATGCTTACGTACTAGGGTGGCTAGGGCCTTCCTCTGACATAGCCTGGTATAGAAGTCCTGGATGGCAGGAAGCTTGGCCCCAGTGATGTACCGGGCCGTATGCACTACCCTCTGTAACGACTTATGGTAAGATGCTTGAGCAGTTGCCATACCAGACCGTGATGCAACCCGTCATGATGCTCTTGATGGTGCAGCTGTAAAACCTTTTGAGGATCTGAGGACCCATGCCAAATCTTTTCAGTCTCCCTGAGAGGACTGAGCACGCACTCCTGAGTAGCCCCCGTGTTGAGGATCAGCGTGGCAGATGTGTTGTTACCTACCATTACCACCTAGGGGCGGCCCGTCAGAAAGTTCAGGATCCAGTTTCAGAGGGAGGTGTTTTGTCCCAGGGTCCTAAGCTTAATGATGAGCTTTGGTGTTGAACACTGAGCTGCAGTCAATGAACAGCATTCTCACATAGGTGTTCCTTTTGTCCAGGTGTGAAAGGGCAGTCTGGAATGCAATAGAGATTGCATCATCTGTGGATCTGGTATGCAAAGCTGAGTAGATCTAGGGTTTCTGGGATGATGGTGTTCTTTTTTTATTTTACCTTTATTTAACCAGGCAAGTCAGTAAAGAACAAATTCTTATTTTCAATGACAGCCTAGGAACAGTGGGTTAACTGCCTGTTCAGGGGCAGAATGACAGATTTGTACCTTGTCAGCTCGGGGGTTTGAACTTGCAACCTTCCGGTTCCTAGTCCAACGCTCTAACCACTAGGCTACCCTGCCACCTCTACACTCTAACCACTAGGCTACCCTGCCATGAACGGCCTTTCAAATCATTTAATGACTACAGACGTGAGTGTTACGGGTCAGTAGTCATTTAGGAAGGTTACCTTAGTGTTCTTGGGCACAGGTACTATGGTGGTCTCCTTGAACCTTGCTGGTGTTACAGACTCAGACAGGGAGAGGTTGAAAATGTCAGTGAATACACTTGCCAGTTGGTCAGCGCATGCTCGCAGTACACATTCTGGTAATCCGTCTGGCCCTGCGGCCCTGTGAATGTTGACCTGTTTAAAGGTCTAACTCACATCGGCTGCAGAAAGAGTGATCACACAGTTTTCCAGAACAGCTGATGTTCTCATGCATGTTTCAGTGTTATTTGCCTCGATGCGAGTATATAAGTTATTTAGCTCGTCTGATAGTCTCCTGTCAATGGGCAGCTCTCGGCTGTGCTTCCCTTTGTAGTCTGTAATAGTTTGCAAGCCCTGGCACATCTGACGAGCGTTGGAGCCGGTGTATTGCAATTTAATCTTAGTCCTTTTTTGACACTTTGCCTGTTTGGTGGTTCGTCGGAGGGCATAGCAGGATTTCTTATAAGCTTCCGGGTTAGAGTCCCGCTCCTTTAAATCGGGCAGCTGTACCCTTTAGCTCCGTGCGAATGTTGTCTGTAATCCATGGCTTCTAGTTAGGGTATGTACGTACGGTCACTGTGGAGATGACGTCATTGATGAAGCAATGACTGATGTGGTGTACTCCTCAATGCCATCGGAAGAATCATATTCCAGTCTTCAGTCTGTGCTAGCAAAACAGTCCTGTAGTTTAGCATCTGCTTTATCTGACCACTTTTTTTTACAAGCCGCTTTAGATATTGCTTGTCAGCAGGAATCAGGAGGATACAATTATTGGTCATATTTTCCAAAATGGAGGGTGAGAGAGAGCTTTGTACACATGTCTGGGTGTGAAGTAAAGGTGGTCAAGTGTTTTTTCCTTCCTTCCTTGCCTTGTAATGCTTGCAGTTAACGTTAGCTATTGTCACTGATTCCTTCCAAACCACTTATTGTTGAGTTTGCAATTTCCAACTTGTTGTGTAACGTTTATGTGCAATGGTTGATGAGCACCGATACATTTTATATTTAATTTATCTTTATATGACAAGGATTAAAAAGGATTAGCCAGTAGATTGTCGACTTGATTCATGATGATGACTGCTAGCTAAGTCCAATCAAAGCTACTGTACATGTAATGTGATTTGACATAATTTTATCCAATGATCTTGAACCTTCTTGGATGGGCATGTTCTGTCTCTCCCCTTCGTAGTGTAATGACAGAACACTGAGGCAATCATGGCGTATATGCTCTTTATTTTCTGCTGGCTTGCCCCACCACCACAGAAAGCGCTGAGCTGGGCTAAAACACCTGCATTTTGGAGATGCCTTACTCAAGAAAACAAATGTTTGTGTTGTGGCTTTATTACCTCAATGATATATATATATTTTACATTGTTTGCTAACTAACATGTGACACGTATGAATAATAATATTCAAAATGACATTCAAAACAGTCACGCTGCAAAAAAATGACATTCAAAACAGTCACGCTGCAAAAAAATGACATTCAAAACAGTCACCAAAAAAATGACATTCAAAACAGTCACGCTGCAAAAAAATGACATTTAAAAATATATATATATTTTATTTTTAGCAAAACAATTGGGGCTCTTCCCCACCTGCCCTGAATGATGGGTCGCCACTGATCCTGGCATTGCAAGAGCCATGCTTTACAAACTGATATCCTGGCCATCCTTTACAAACTGAGTTACTGGCCATGCTACCAACGGAGCTACTGGCGATGCTACCAACGGAGCTACTGGCCATGCTTTACAAACTGAGTTACTGGTGATGCTACCAACGGAGCTACTGGCCATGCTTTACAAACTGAGTTACTGGTGATGCTACCAACGGAGCTACTGGCCATGCTTTACAAACTGAGTTACTGGTGATGCTACCAACGGAGCTACTGGCCATGCTTTACAAACTGAGTTACTGGTGATGCTACCAACGGAGCTACTGGCCATGCTTTACAAACTGAGTTACTAGCCATGCTTTACAAACTGAGTTACTGGCCATGCTTTACAAACGGAGATACTGGCCATGCTTTACAAACTGAGATACTGGCCATGCTTTGCAAACAGAGCTACCGGCCATGCTTTACAAACTGAGATACTGGCCATGCTTTGCAAACTGAGCTACTGGCCATGCTCTACAAACGGAGCAACTGGCCATGCTCTACCAACTGAGCTACTGGCCATGCTCTACAAACTGAGCTGCTTGCCATGCTTTACAAACTGAGCTACTGGCCATGCTTTACAAACTGAGCTACTGGCCATGCTCTACAAACTGGGTTACTGGCCATGCTCTACCAACTGAGCTACTGGACATGCTCTACAAACTGAGCTACTGGCCATGCTCTACAAACTGAGCTGCTGGCCATGCTTTACAAACTGAGCTACTGGCCATGCTTTACAAACTGAGCTACTGGCCATGCTCTACCAACTGAGCTACTGGCCATGCTCTACCAACTGAGCTACTGGCCATGCTCTACAAAAGGGAATACTTGCCATGCTCTACAAACGGAGCTACTGGTCATGCTCTACAAACGGAGCTACTGGCCATGCTCTACCAACTGAGCTACTGGCCATGCTCTACCAACTGAGCTACTGGCCATGCTCTACAAAAGGAGATACTTGCCATGCTCTACAAACGGAGCTACTGGCCATGCTCTACAAACGGAGCTACTGGCCATGCTCTACCAACTGAGCTAATGGCCATGCTCTACCAACTGAGCTAATGGCCATGCTCTACCAACTGAGCTACTGGCCATGCTCTACAAACGGAGATACTGGCCATGCTCTACCAACTGAGCTACTGGCCATGCTTTGCAAATGGAGATACTGGCCATGCTTTACAAACTGAGTTACTGGCCATGCTCTAGCAACTGAGCTACTGGCCATGCTTTACAAACTGAGTTACTGGCCATGCTCTACAAACGGAGATACTGGCCATGCTTTACAAACTGAGTTACTGGCCATGCTTTACAAACTGAGCTACTGGCAATGCTACCAACTTAGCTACTGGCCATGCTCTACAAACGGAGCTACTGGCCATGCTCTACAAACGGAGCTACTGGCCATGCTCTACCAACTGAGCTACTGGCCATGCTCTACCAACTGAGCTACTGGCCTTGCTCTACAAACGGAGCTACTGGCCATGCTCTACCAACTGAGCTACTGGCCATGCTTTGCAAACGGAGATACTGGCCATGCTTTACAAACTGAGTTACTGGCCATGCTCTACCAACTGAGCTACTGGCCATGCTTTACAAACTGAGTTACTGGCCATGCTCTACAAACGGAGATACTGGCCATGCTTTACAAACTGAGTTACTGGCCATGCTTTACAAACTGAGCTACTGGCAATGCTACCAACTGAGCTACTGGCCATGCTCTACAAACGGAGCTACTGGCCATGCTCTACCAACTGAACTACTGGCCATGCTCTACAAACTGAGCTACTGGCCATGCTCTACAAACGGAGCTACTGGCCATGCTCTACCAACGGAGCTACTGGCCATGCTCTACCAACTGAGCTACTGGCCATGCTCTACCAACTGAGCTACTGGCCATGCTCTTCCAACTGAGCTACTGGCAATGCTCTTCCAACTGAGCTACTGGCCATGCTCTTCAAACTGAGCTACTGGCCATGCTCTACAAACTGAGCTGCTGGCCATGCTCTACAAACTGAGCTGCTGGCCATGCTCTACCAACTGAGCTACAGAGGGCTATGCATTCGACTTAGAAATCTTGACTTTATTTATTGTGCACAGAATAGACAAATAGGATGACATTGAAGCATCAACTTTTTTCAGGTATTAAACAAACATTGTATTTAATAAATTTACATCTACATTTTGATTCCTTGACCGTTGAAAAGCAGGGCCCTTAGAAACGTATCAAGAATAACATTGGCCATGGTTCAGTCAGTGTAGCTCTGTAGGGGACTTATTAGTCTACTGGATAAAGCCGCTGTCCCAAATTACACCTTATTCCCTATTTAGTTCACTGGTCAAAATTGTGCACTAAATAGGGAATAGGGTGCCATTTGGGATGAAGCCAAGGTCTTCTCTATTACTTGTGATAATATCCAGTTGTTTCTGTGTGTTTCTGGAGGGAAAAAGACCATCACATGTAATGTGAAATACACAGTGAATTATAGGAGCTACTTTTATCACAATCTGTCTCAGTAGATTATTACAGGCCTGATTGATTCCCTGATTTTTCATTTAATCTGTCTCCGAGATGCTGCTCACCATTTATGATCTCATATTGTTTTATTGAACAGGCATTGTGCCTCTCTGGCAATACCCATTTTTACAGATCCACAGTAAATTTTCTCCAGTTTTATTTAATGAAATCTTGGACAGTATTACTTAAAATGCTGTATATAACACAAAAGCGGCTTTAATATGTAAACATTTAGGTCAGGGATGGGCTTGCATTAGCCACAATGGTAGAGTCCCAAATGCCTCCCTATTCCCTATGGGCCGTGATCAGAACTAGAGCATAGTTAACAGAGTAACATTTGGGATTCATCCAATATCCTACATGTACACATAGGCCTACAGTGCACGTACAACATAATAATGTATTAATATTATATATATATGTGTTATATTTATCAATATAATAATAAGACATAAAAATGACTGACACCGTCCTGTACTGTAATATACGCTGGAAATATGTATCAACCTTCAGTCTAAATGTGTAACTGAAAATGCCGTTATATTTTATCAATAAACATGCATTTATTTTGTTCAAAATATATTAAATTCAGGGGATCCCAAACACTGTAGTTTGTTTGTTACCAGGATGTATAGAAAGTCTAGACTCACTGGATATTTTTTTTTCTAAATTTGCTGTCTACACAACCTTCTCCACATATTCAAAGTGTTAGAAAGTTATAGAAAAATATTTAAATTAAGAAAACATTTAAAACAACTGAGTTAATAATTTGGCAGCCATTACTGCTGCGAATAATTTTCATTAAGATAAGACCAATTTTGCACAACATTTAGGGAAACATACAATATCAGTAAAAAGTTTGAACACACCTACTCTTTCATTAAATCATGTACTAACCCAAAAAGTGAGAGAAAACAATCTAACTAGATTATTCAAAGTAGCCACCCTTTGCCTTGGTGACAGCTTTGCACACTCTTGGCATTCTCTCAACCAGCTTCATGAGGAATGCTTTTCCAACAGTCTTGAAGGAGTTCCCACATATGCTGAGCACTTGTTGTCAGCTTTTCTTCCCTCTGCGGTCCAACTCATCCCAAACCCTCTCAATTGGGTTGAGGTCGGATGATTGTGGAGGCCAGGTCATCTGATGCAGCACTCCATCACTCTCTTTGGTCAAATAGCCCTTACACAGCCTGGAGGTGTGTTTTGGATCATTGTTCTGTTGAAAAGTTTACAGTGCATGTCAGTTGAAAGTCGGAGAAAAGAAAACAAGCCATGAGGTCAAAGGAATTGTCATAATTCTGTGGGGATGCTCCTCAGCGGCAGGGATCGAGGGAAAGATGAATGGAGCAAAATACAGAGAGATTATTGATGAAAACCTGCTCCAGAGCTCTCAGTCCCTCAGACTGGAGTGAAGGTTCACTTTCCAACAGGACAACAACCCTAAGCACACAGCCAGGACAACACAGGAGTGGCTTCAGAACACGTTTTTGAATGTCCTTGAGTGGCCCAGCCAGAACCCGGACTTGAACCCGATCTAACACCTCTGGAGAGAACAGAAAATAGCTGTGCAGTGACACTCCCCATGCAAAGTGACAGAGCTGGAGAGGATCTGTAGAGAAGAATGAGTGAATCTCCCCAATTACAGGTGTGCCAAGCTTGTAGCGTCATACCCAAGAAGACTCAACGCTGTAATCGCTGCCAAATGTGCTTCAACAAAGTACTGAGTAAAGGGTCTGAATACTTCAGTAAAAAAATGTTTCCCTTCTATTTATACACTCCAAACATTTCTAAAAACCTGTTTTTGATTTGTCATTATGGAGTATTGTGTGTAGATTTAATGAGGGAATAAAAAAAAAACAATTTTAGAATAAGGGTGTAAAAATTTCCGGTGGGAGGTCTTCTATAACTTTATTTCAGGTAAAACATGTGGAGTAGGTTGTGTAGATCTGTAGGGAAAACAAATCAAATGTAATCCCTTTTTAGATTTAATTTTCATGAGGATGTAGACCTTCTATAGGCGCTGTATGTACACTATAAAGCTCCCTAAATACACTGTATGTACACTATAAAGCTCCCTAAATACACTGTATGTACACTATAAAGCTCCCTAAATACACTGTATGTACACTATAAAGCTCCCTAAATACACTATATACTATTTCTACAGGCGCTGTATGTACACTATAAAGCTCCCTGAATACACTATGTGTACACTAGCGTGGTCCTTCTGTAGCTCAGTTGGTAGAGCATGGCGCTTGTAACGCCAGGGTAGTGGGCTCGATCCCTGGGACCACCCATACGTAGAATGTATGCACACATGACTGTAAGTCGCTTTGGCATATATACTATAAAGCTCCCTAAATACACTGTAGGTACACTATAAAACTCCCGAAATACACTGTAGGTACACTTTAAAGCTCCCTAAATACACTATATGCTATTTCTATAGGCACTGTATGTACACTACAAAGCTCCCTATATACACTGTATGTACAAGTATGTGGACACCCCTTCATATCAGTGGATTCCGTTATTTCAGCCACACCCGTTGCTGACAGGTGTATAAAATCGAGCACACAGTCATGCAATCTCCACAGACAAACATTGTCAGTAGAATGGCTTTACTGAAGAGCTCAGTGACTTTCAACGTGGCACCATCATAGGATGCCACCTTTCCAACAAGTCAGATTGTCAAATTGCTCTGCTAGAGCTGCCCCTTTTCTACTGTAAGTACTGTTATTGTGGCATAGAAACGTCTAGGAGGCAACAACAGCTCAGCTGCGAAGTAATAGGCCACACAAGCTCACAGAACGGGACTGCGACTGCTGAGTGCTGAATCACATAGAGTGTAAAAAACGTCTGTCCTCGGTTGCAGCACTCACACAATAATGGTTTGGGGCTGTTTTTCATTGTTCGGGCTAGGCCCCTTAGTTCCAGTGAAAGGAAATCTTAACGCTACTGCATACAATGACATTCTAGATGATTCTGTGCTTCCAACTTTGTGGCAACAGTTTGTGGATGGGCCTTTCTTGTTTCAGCATGACAATGCCCCCGTGCACAAAGCGAGGTCCATATTGAAATGGTTTGTTGAGATCAATGTGGAAGAACTTAACTGTTCTGCACAGAGCCCTGACATCAAACCCATCAAACACCTTTGGGATGAATTGGAACGCCGACTGCGAGCCAGGACTAATCGCCCCAACATCAGTGCCCGACCTCACTAATGCTCTTGTGGCTGAATGGAAGCAAGTCCCCAAAGCAATGTTCCAACATTTACTGGAAAGCCTTCCCAGAAGAGGGAGGTTGTTATAACAGCAAAGGGGGCGATAAACTCTATATTAATTCCCATCATTTTGGAATGAGATGTTCGACGAGCAAGACGTCCAAATGGTTTTGGTCATGTTGTGTGTCTTCATAAATGTTAAGTCATTTAGCAGACGCTCTTATCCAGAGCGACTTACAAATTGGTGCATTCACTTTGTGACATCCAGTGGAACATCCAGTGGAACAGCCACTTTACAATAGTAATCACTTGAGGAGATCCTTACGTAATGATATTTACGATAACTTTTGGCGACATAAGTGTTGCTAGTTGTCAGATGCCCAGTTTGTCACCATGCAGTCATTTTAGTACTTAAGGGGGACAGACCTAGGACCTGGGAGGGAATCCTCCATATCAGAATGCTAGGTTTAATAAATAAAAAAAAGCACATTCTGAACGGATAAAGAAGAAGATAAATAGTCTCAATCCAATAGTGCTTCCAGACAGGGACCTTTGGGCTGTGTGAATTTAGATCCAGCACCCCTTCTTCAATAAGCCATGAACGGGATAAATGGACGTTTCCCCTTTTCCCCTATCCTGATTGGTGCTGACAAACTATAGATCACCTGTGAGGGAGCGGAAACACCCTATTTCACCCCGCTGTCACACTCCATTCCTCAGAGGCTTACATCACTCTCTTCTAATAAAAATGACAACCAGGTCTTTGTTTGGTTTTTCTATCTAGACGTCCTCCAGGCAGAACATTAACATAAATACACGGAAAACTAGGTCACAATTGAAAGTTTCTCGATTGTTAAAAATTGCATGACCATGGAAAATTGGGTTTTATTCCTTCTAGTGCATCTGTTGTTGAACTCATTTAAAGAGTTTCATGCAGAGTATCCCAGCTGTCTGCCCATGCAGCTTCTTGCCACCAGAGGAAATATGCGAAAAGCAAATTAGATTAATTACAAACACTAGATTTAACACGTAATAAATGGAAGTCTAAATCCTGCGCCATAAAACAAAATCAGAACAAATTCTAATATTGGGTGAGTTCCACTATAACCTTCTGATCTCCTGCTTTCATCTGTCAGGTAGCTAGCATCCTGATAAGAACCTGACCTCCTGTTTTCATCTGTCAGGTAGCTAGCATCCTGATAAGAACCTGATCTCCTGCTTTCATCTGTCAGGTAGCTAGCATCCTGATAAGAACCTGATCTCCTGCTTTCATCTGTCAGATAGCTAGCATCCTGATAAGAACCTGATCTCCTGCTTTCATCTGTCAGATAGCTAGCATCCTGATAAGAACCTGACCTCCTGCTTTCATCTGTCAGGTAGCTAGCATCCTGATAAGAACCTGACCTCCTGTTTTCATCTGTCAGGTAGCTAGCATCCTGATAAGATAAGAACCTGATCTCCTGTTTTCATCTGTCAGGTAGCTAGCATCCTGATAAGATAAGAACCTGACCTCCTGTTTTCATCTGTCAGGTAGCTAGCATCCTGATAAGATAAGAACCTGATCTCCTGTTTTCATCTGTCAGGTAGCTAGCATCCTGATAAGATAAGAACCTGATCCCCTGTTTTCATCTGTCAGGTAGCTAGCATCCTGATAAGAACCTGATCCCCTGTTTTCATCTGTCAGATAGTTATTATCCTGATAACATCCTGAACTCCT